>NC_143016.1:28514895-28725234 GCF_055824585.1 Amblyomma mixtum
GGGTACAGGTATGGCCAGGAGCGAGCGCAGATGTCTGAGGCAGAGCGAGCCAGGGAAAAGGAAAGAAGTGACGCGTATATTGAGGACCTCAAGCGTCAGTTAGCGATATCCGAAGAGAAGCTACGCAAGGAGAGGAAAAGAATGGAAGAGGAGGAACGCTCACGGAGAGCGGCTAGAGTACTGCGGGAGACAGCACAGTTGCCGTCCTACCGCATCGTATGGGACGCTGATGAAACGTAAATCGAGGCAGTGAAAAAAAGACGACAGGGCCAGCGGCATTCAGTCGGTTCTTTTCGAGGACAGGAAAGAGGTAGCACAGGTTCCGGCAAACAATACAGCTAGCATTGGCGTTGAGGAGCCGCAAATTGTGGAGTCAACCACGGTTGTTGACCCAGACCAGCAGTTCTTAATTCCCAAGGTGGAGGTGAGCTCCACGGATGTGACTGCGGAAAATTCGACCTGTAATCAGACTGTGCAGGTCGAGTGCTGCGAGGCAGCCGAGCGTGTCATTAGCGATGCTAATGGCACTGATGAGAACGACGACATGGAATCATCGGCCAGCCGGGTTGCCCAGTGCTACCTTTTGCTGCCAGCTGAAGCGGCAGTATGCAAAGCAGGGTTTGACGGAAGCGGCATGGGTGGTCAAACAGCATGCGCAGCACTCATACCGACGTCAGAGAAGCCGGAAGAACAGCTGGGCAAGCCAGGCTGTTCCGACCCAGGAAACTCAGACTCGTCTGGCATCGCGAAAAGTTTGGTGCTAGATAACTGGAATCAGAGCACGGGCGACGGAGAATCCGTTCCATGCCCTCAGGGAGGCGAAGGTACACCTCCGCTGATAGGTTGGTACCGCGACCCATGCCGCGATCACCTTGCGGTTTTGCGCAACAGGTGGATCACAAACCGAGATGTCGCTGATGGCGAACTGGTGGAGCTGGCCGTGCCACTTTTTAAGAGGCCCTTTGTGAACGAGAGCTTAGAGGCTTTCGCGGAGACCTGCGCCCCATATGCGCGCACGGGCGGCGGCTCCGCCGATGCAGAAAATGAGCTACGCAACTGGAAAGGACGAATGCGACGACTGTGCACGCTGCAACAGGTAATGTTCACTTTCATGCGAACAGGTCACGTGTTCGATCCTGGTGGATAGCGACAAACACCTAATAGCCACAGCCTTAATCCACTCTGCCACTGTCAGGTTGCAATAAGAGTAAAGTATGGCTCGAGCACACAATGGGCAGTAGGTGAGAGTGGGGAGACCTGAACAGTGTACAGCTGAGACTGTGAAAATGACTGGACTGGCCCATGCGGGTGTTATGATTGTGTCCTACGTGAACTGTTTTCCTTGCTGAGGACATAATCCGCGTTTGACGAGAGTGCCGTGTTATATGGCCTTTCTTGCCCTCGTTGGGATCATGTTGCGGTGTATGTGCAACTTAATGAAAACTATGTAGCAATATGTTTTCTTCATCTTTGAATTGACATGTTGTTGCATGTATGATTTTGTCACGATTTTACCAGAGGGTTTCATCTGTGCTTCTCTGCTTGTACTTGAAATGTGTTAACTGAGAATTGTGTTTGCATCTGCACGCAGACAGCGTCCTGAGCATGTTTTCTCTTGGAATTGTTAGTAGGACGCAGAAGCGCTCCTTTTTTATGTTGTTGGTGCAGCGCCCGGTTTACGGTCCTGTCCCTTGTGCTGTGGCGTTTTTTTTTATGTTATTGACAGCCGGGTTTTTGTACTTTTCCGCGCTTTGGTATGTTGTGTGTACGGCGAGCGTCCACCCAACATTCTTGGTGGGGAGGTGTTAAGGCAGAAGCCTATGGCGCCCGTAGGCTAATTCCCCCCTACCGTGTCCGTCTGAAGTCGGGAAGGCTAGGAATGGCGACAGCGGGTCGCGCGCTTCGGATGCCGTCCAAGGCTGCGGGAAAGACCGCGACCGCCTTGTCGGGGACCAAGGGGCCGACGACCCCTTGAAGGGATCCCTTGACAAACATAGAAGTGGGGGTGGGGGACAATAAGGTCGACGACTCCTTAAACCCCCGACTGTCTAGCTAAGCAGTGGCGCCTCCAGAGTCGGGCCCTGGCGTGCACTGGGCTCCGCCTACTTGTATGCGCAGTGCCACTGCAGCAGTATTGGTTGGAATTTGGCGAGAGCCGGTTTATTAAAGCTCCGCCCAATTATCGAGGGGATAAAAACCGCTGCAAACAAAGAGCGGGACGAGCGCGCCGAGTCTCAGTCTCGGCCGCTTTTAAACAGCCTTTTTTAAACAGCCTTTTTTTAAACGGCCCTTCTTTTAACAGCCTTTTTGAACCGCCTTTTCTATAAGTGTTTGTATTTTGGTCTCGTCTTCATTAAATAAGTTTTGTTGTCAAGACGTTTGGAGTGGCTGCCCCAACCGGCAACGTGTCGCCGGACGAGCGGACGAAGTACCGCTGACCAACGTACGATCGGACCAATCGGCCATACCCCGACCGATCGTTTCCTTTTAACTGTTAGGTTAGGTTAGGTTAGGCTAGGCTAGGCTAGGCTAGGTTAGGTTAGGTTAGGCTAGGCTAGGCTAGGCTAGGCTAGGCTAGGCTAGGCTAGGCTGGGCTGGGCTGGGTTGGGTTGGGTTGGGTTGGGTTGGGTTGGGTTAGGTTAGGTTAGGTTAGGTTAGGTTAGTTAGTTAGGTTAGTTAGTTAGGTTAGGTTAGGTTAGGTTGGGTTGGGTTAGGTTGGGTTAGGTTAGGTTAGGTTAAGTGAGGTTAGGTTAGGCTAGGTTAGGTTGCTGGAGAGGCTATGTGGTTATGGCATTCGGCTGCTGACCGGAAAGAACTCGGTCGGATCCCGGCTGCTGCAGTCGAATTTCAATGGAGGTGGAATTCTCGACGTCTCTGTACGGCATACAGTCAACGCACGGTAAAAAATCCCAGGTGGTCGAAAATTTTGGAACTCTGCACTATGGCATCCCTTGTAACCTGACTCAGTGTTTGACATTAAACTCCCATGAACCAGACTTTAAATTAGGTTGTAGTCCTGTCACACTAGCATTTGTAATGTGCACCTAATGTCATTAATGTCCTGCTACACGGGAACATTTATTGGCATTAGGTTCGAATGACATTAGCCATCAAATCAGTTTGGGAACACATTCGCATTCCATGTCAATCCAAAGGTCTTCTGTCGACACGAATTATGCGTCAGAAAGAAGCTACGGGAGAGAGTAATTTGCTCGTCGCCAATGTCGGAAATTCTATTTATTTAGTTCTGCTAAAGAAATGTTAATTTCTGTATTAACCTGTTCACTCTATCGCGTGTTCCGCAAATAAACGTGCGCGTTAGAATGCTTCTCCCAGCTAAACGGGCGCATTGTTCGAGCTGAAATTTCGCAGAGAAGTGGCATTTGGTCGGCAGAATTGTTTTATACCACGTTTGCTTGGAGTACTTACCTGATTCGAACAGAATAAGTCGGATATTCACATCGTCTGCGGCGACGACGAAGGAAATTAAGCCGCTCTGTCAGCGATCGCACCGGTGGCGCTTTCTCGTTTGTTGGCCGTGAAGATTCAGCAATGGAGCGAGGTTCGGGAGGTTTGAAGACGCTCTTTCAACTGATCTTTTAATGGTCACAGAAAACTTAGCTAGGCCAAAATAAGTTTTCACCAAGTTAAGTTTTCTGTGACCATTAAAAGATCAGTTGAAAGAGCGTCTTCAAACCTCCCGAACCTCGCTCCATTGCTGAATATTCACGGCCAACAAACGTGAAAGCGCCACCGGTGCGATCGCTGGCAGAGCGGCTTAATTTCCTTCGTCGTCGCCGCAGACGATGTGAATATCCGACTTATTCTGTTCGAATCAGGTAAGTACCCCAAGCAAACGTGGTATAAAACAATTCTGCCGACCAAATGCCACTTCTCTGCGAAATTTCAGCTCGAACAATGCGCCCGTTTAGCTGGGAGAAGCATTCTACCGCGCGCGTTTATTTGCGCAACATGCGATAGAGGCTGTCGCGGACCCTCGTGAAGCACCGCCTTTCTCGCGACCGTTGATCATTTTGGGTTGCGTGTTTTTTGCTGGTTCGAGTTCGATGTTCATTTAGTTCGGAAGTACTCAAATAATCAACGCAGCACTTTACCTTTTGGAAGTATTTCCACGCTCTGCTGGTCTCTACGCGCCGCCGTGTCCCACTTTTCGTTTGTTTACATCTATCAAATTTGTGGTGCCTTTGTACTCAGCTTGGCTTTGGATGGCTAATGTATTGCAGAATGGCCGGAAAAATATTTCAGACATTTTTTCCGGCCATTCTGCCATAAGATATTGCACAGAAATGTTCTAACTCTCTTTTGAAACTCTACAAAACAATTTCAAACATCTTTTATGCGCGCTGATGTTTTTCATCTGCAGTATATTTTGTAGTAGTACTTTTTGTACTATTTGTATTAATGACCGTGTTGCACCCGTACACCCGTACCATCGCAATATTTATTATATAACGTGCAATTTTTTAAGCTTAAAATGTTATTTTCGGGCATTCTGCCACATATTAGCCATCAAATGCTAAACCAAGTCAAATTCGGATATGTGGTGAATATGTACAGTCTTTGTCAAAAGTTTAGAGCCCAGGGGCGTTCGCTTCTAAGCCTCGCAGTGGGACTCCTGTATCATTCGTGGAAGTCCTACCCATTGGAGGAGGCAGGGCCAGAAATCTTCTTACCTTCAGAAAATTTTGAGCGCTGGAGATGCATTACGAACCAGACAGTGTGCTTCAGAAGCAATCCCCCTGGGCTCCAAACTTTTGACAAAGGCTACATGGCTTCCGGAATTCCGGCCAATTTTGCAATTCCCGTTTACAATCCTTGGACCCAGACCTGAAGCTCCGGCTACCATCAGGCCTACCACGACTAGAAGAAACTTTGCTGTGTCGCCTCTGGCTTGGTGTAGCGTTCACCAATCACTACTCATTCTTAATCGGTATGGCTGATAGTCCTGCATGTTCCATTTGCGGGCAAGACGAGACCATAACCCACATTCTTTGTGACTGCCCTGCCTACCTGCCTACACCACCGAAAGGCAGTCTCTCAGCCGTGCGCTGGAGCGCCTAGATACACGCCCTTTCACGGAAATGAAGATTCTCGGCCCCTGGCCGCGGCGGTCGTCGGCGGAGAAGGCCTACAAGGCACTACTTCGCTTCTTGAGAACTTCTGGCCTGCACGATAGGCTGTGACTTTAACGAACAGTGACGTTTTATAGTGACTTCAATTTTAAGGCGGAAGCCTTTAATGCCTCATCGTTGTAAGCAGGAGTTGTCGACAGAAAATGTCACGCTTTTCAATTGGTCGAAACGGTCGTGACGTCACAGTGCGCGAATTTCAATCGGGGCCAATTGTACTTGGGCTACTAACCATGCAGCTAATTAAAGGTGATGCTCCAATTAAGTTAGATGGAGTTTAGTTAATTGCTTAATCAACCAATTAGTCTAGTTAACCTTTCTAGTCAGACCAGATAAGTAAATAAAAACGAGTAAGAAATTGGCCGAGATTGGGAATCGAACCCCGGTCTCCGGAGTGCGAGTCGAGCACGCTACCACTCCGCCATTTCAGCACGATGGTTTAGAATGAACAAAGGTGCGTCTAGTGAATACGGTGTCTTCATTCACTCCCATCTTCCTACCTTCCCGTTACGGCGAGGTTTAGGTGTCCACCGAGATATGAGAGAAAGATAATTTCCTTTCCTCAAAAACCAATTTACCGACGAGCAAGGCGTATTTGTCCGTGTTTCAGATTGGTCGAAATTGTCGTGACGTCACCGCGCGCGAATTTTGACTGGTGTCCAACGAAATATGTGAGAAAGTTACTGCGCAACATCCTTTCCTCAAACACAATTTTCGACCAGTGTCTACTGAGATACGTGAGACAGTTAATACGCGATTTCCTTTCCTGAAATACAATTTTCATTTTCTTCATTACGGCCCCTCTTTCTTCTTTCATTCATACTTCCTCCCTTCCTGTACGGTGCGGATCAGGTGTCCACCGAGATGACAGAGAATTACAGCCCCATTTCCTTTCTTCAAAAAAGCGTTCCGTTCAAAGGGCAACGCATCGCGCCGGAAGGGTGGTGGCGTTCCTTGGACTCCGTGGCAGCGCTACAACACGCTGTCGCGTTCCACTCCTAAAGGCGAAGCTTAAGCGTCATTAATTGGCAGTTAATTGATGCACCAAGAAAATGTGCAGTGAACAATCGCGTAGCAGAATGCAGCACTCAGGCTTTCGCCTTTCACCACTTTAGCCGCTAAAGTTCCTCGTAATTTTTCTGTTACTCTCCTTTCTCTTTATTTTTTATCCCCTCACCCCCTTCCCCCGTGTAGGGTAGGGTAGCAAACCGATTATTATTTCGGTTAACCTCCCTGCCTTTCCTCTTCTATATCCTCCTCCTACATGGCTTAGCACTTGGTGGCTAATATATTGCAGAATGGCCGGAAATAATAGTTCAAGTTGACATGGCGGCGCGCAGAGACCAGCGGAACGTGGAAATATACTTCCAAAAGGTAAAGTGCTGCGTTAAATATTTGAGTACTTCCGAGCTAAATTAACATGGAACTCGAACCTCCTAAAAACACACAACCCAAAATGATCGATGGTCGCGGGAAAGGCGCTGCTTCACGCTCGGCCGCTGCCGTTGGCTGCTTTCGTTGGCTGCTGCAGAGACCGAGTCCGATACAGCCTCTAGCGTGAACAGGTTCACCCAGAAATTAACATTTCTTTAGCAGAACCAAATAAATACAATTTCCGACATTGGCGGTGAGCAAATTATTCTATCGCTACACCCTACTATCGCGTAGCTTCTTTCTGATGCGCATTTGGAGTCCACAGAAGACCTTCGGATTGCCATTGAAAGCGAATGAGTTCCCCAAACTGAATTAATGGCTAATGTCATTCGAACTTAATGTCAGTAAATGTTCCCATTCAGCAGCACATTACTGGCATTAGGTGCACATTAAAATTGCTTGTCTGAAAGGACTATAATCTAATTTAAGGTTTGGTTTGTGGAGGTTTACTGTCGCAAAGTGACTAAGGTTCTAAGGGATGCCATAGTGCAGAGTTCCGGAATTTTCGACCACCTGGGGTTCTTTACCGTGCACTGACTGGATGCAAGTACACAGACCTCGAGAATTCCACCTCCATTGAAATTCGACTGCAGAAGCCGGGATCCAACCCAGTTCTTTCGGGTCAGCAGCCGAGTGCCATAACCTAACCTAAACTAACCTGACCTGACGTGACCCGACCTCACCTCACCTGACCTCATTTAGCCTAGCCTAGCCCAACCCAACCTAACCTAACCTAAACTAACCTGACCTGACGTGACCCAACCTCACCTCACCTCACCTCACCTAGCCTAGCCTAGCCTAGCCTAGCCCAACCCAACCCAACCCAACCTAACCTAAACTAAGCTAACCTGACCTGACGTGACCCGACCTCACCTCACCTATCCTAGCCTAGCCTAGCCCAACCTGACCTGACCTGTGCCACCAAAAAGGCTGTCTGTTTGGAGGAGCTTGCAGGCAAAGCTACCTCTCCAGTCCACATAACTGATCGAAATATCGATAATTGCTCTTGCTGAGCAACCACACGGTTTGCTCACAATTGCAGGTTGTGGTGAGGACTCCTCAAAGTTAAGTAGCCCACCTGCCTCCTAGGTGTGGATTTTTTTCTGGATTTTCACTAACGCTCAACGACCCTATTTTCTAATAAGGGAGTAATTACTCATTGGCATCCACCTGAGCGCAGCCATACGGGCACAAAGGAAAGCTGTACAGCTTTCTCAGAAACTTCGTAGTTAAAGAAAAATTCGTCCTGGTCCGGGGTTCGAACCCGGGACCACCACTACCCCGGAGCAGTCGCTCTACCAATTGAGCTAACCGGGACGGCAAGCTTATGGTAGGGCGAGAGCGAATTGATCAATAACTCGAAGTGGGAACAGTGTTGGTCAAATGTTTAGGGGAATACCCCAAGGTGGAGTAGATTTGTAATAAGGGAGTAATTACTCATTGGCATCCACCTGAGCGCAGCCATACGGCCACAAAGGAAAGCTGTACAGCTTTCTCAGAAACTTCGTAGTTAAAGAAAAATTCGTCCTGGTCCGGGGCTCGAACCCGGGACCACCGCTACACCGGAGCAGTCGCTCTACCAATTGAGCTAACCGGGACGGCAAGCTTATGGTAGGGCGAGAGCGAATTGATCAATAACTCGAAGTGGGAACAGTGTTGGTCAAATGTTTAGGGGAATCCAATGAGTAATTACTCCCTTATTACAAATCTACTCTACCTTGGGGGATTCCCCTAAACATTTGACCAACACTGTTCCCACTTCAAGTTATTGATCAATTCGCTCTCGTCCTACCATAAGCTTGCCGTCCCGGTTAGCTCAACTGGTAGAGCGACTGCTCCGGTGTAGCGGTGGTCCCGGGTTCGAACCCCGGACCAGGACGAATTTTTCTTTAACTACGAAGTTTCTGAGAAAGCTGTACAGCTTTCCTTTGTGGCCGTATGGCTGCGCTCAGGTGGATGCCAATGAGTAATTACTCCCTTATTACAAATATACTCCACCTTGGGGGATTCCCCTAAACATTTGACCGACCCTATTTTCTGCGACACGATCCCCTTTATTCTGATATACTACACCGCTGTACTGAAAACACCCTGCGCCTTGTAATGGAAACCAACTCACGGTCAGCTCACAGCCACCGGTTAATGTAGGACAATATTTTTGAACTCAAAATTTATTCATTTATTTATTTATTTGTAGATATAACCCCCTTTTTGAACCCACGCAGGAGTGGATGCAAGATAGGAAAATGTCGATAGTGGCTCGAACAAGGAAAACAAGTACAGGCGCAAATACAGTAATGGGAACGACCGGCAGCTGTTCAAGCGGTGGGATGAAGAGGTCGACAAAGTGCAGTTCTGGTTCCTGGGCGACTCCTGGAAGTGGGCCTGTTGTAACGCTCTTCGATCAACGACCACCGACCTGCGGTGCGAAGACACACCTTTACATTTGGTGGAGGTGTCTCGATCGCCATCCTGGTCCTCAAGCTGGAACTTCGGAACCGAACGTTACCCGCCCCGGCCATGATGCCAGACATCCGACTCAACCATCCCCGCCCATCTTTGCCACCTTCCTTTGTTCCGGGGTGCAGTGCCAGCGCGGTCCTTCTCCATTCAGTGGTACAGACGACTGTGACGTTGACTTACAATCATGCAATAATAACATAATAATACAATACAATATAATAATAATAGGACAATATAATAGCACTTACAATTGGTGGGCGATTCCGTCAGGTTGAGCAATGTTTTCTTCTACCTCACAGATGTTGCCAACCTATGGTTTCTAACCATGAAGACAACCTACCTGGTCCTCATTTAAGACAAGCTTCGCCGACGTTTTCGGCCGTCCTGCCGTGCAGAAACTCCGCGCCGAGCAACGTCTCCGTGCTCGAGCTCAGCTACCGGCGGGAACTTTCACAAGCTATTTTGAAGACATCGTTGATTTATGCAAATGCGTCGACCCTTCGATGGCTGAGAAAGACAAAGTTGTTTTCAAGAAGAACAGCACGAAATGCACAAGGACTAAAGGAAGACACGCAGACAGGCGCTGACTTGCAACTTAAGGTTTATTCCTCGGAACGTGGAATTAAATAGAGCAGGCTCCAAAAAACAAAGAGAAAACATAGGGGTGATACACACTTGTTTATGCACACGAAAAGCCAAAATGATACAGCAGTATTACTTCCCTGCAGATATAAATTCTAATTCTTTTGTTGACAACGCTAAGGAGGGTCTGCTGACACATTCGTACTTTAGCCAGGTGATTTCAGCTTGACATTGCCTTGCTAAGTCACTCAGGACATGAACTGCAAGGCATGATCAATGAATTAGACAAGCAGAGCAGAACCATGGGGGTTAAAAATTAACATGCAGAAAACCAAAATAATGTTTATCAGCCTAGCAAGGGAACAGCAGTTCGCAATTGGTAGCCAGGTTCTGAAAGTAGTAAGAGAGTATGTCTATTTAGGGCAGGTAGTTACAGCTGATCCGGATCTTGAGAGGGAAATAACTGGAAGAATAACAATGGGGTGGAGTGCATATGGCAGGTTCTCACAGATCATTAATGGTAGTTTACCAATATCCCTCAAGAGAAAAGTATACAACAGCTGTATATTACCGGTACTCACCTATGGGGCAGAAACGTGGAGGCTGTCGTGACCGTACTTCTGGCCACGTGGGCCCGGAACGTCCGCTCCCTCGCAGCGCCATACGCTGAGCTGCGCTCACGCACAACGTCCGAACAACCAGACGTGATCGCGCTGCAGGAAACTTACGTCCGGCTGCGGGATGGGGAGCCCCAAAGGCGGCTGCCCGGCTACATCGGCTACCATTCACCAACGAAGTGTGAGGAGGAGTCATATGCATCAATCCCCTGCGGCGACCCAGCCCATCGACCCGGAAAATCGCGGGTCTCCATTTATGTGCGCGCGACGTCCAGCACGCGCTCGTCGGCACGGCGGCGGCGACGAGTGACGTTCAGGAGTGCGTGGCAATGACAGTGCGCGTCGGGGGTGTTGACACATCAGTGGCCAGTGTTTATGTGCGCCCAGCTGTGGCGTGGACCGCGCTGTGTTTTCGTGCAGTGTCGTCGTGTTGTGCCCCGCGCCAGCTCATAGTTGGTGACCTCAATGCCCATCATTGTGCGTGGGGCAGTGCGCGCAACGACCGGCGCGGCGACGACCTGCATGACACAGCAACGCAGCTGGGACTCACTCCCCTCAACACTGGCCAGCCCACCTTCCGACGGCGTGGATCGCCAGGCTCCTGCATCGACGTTGCGTTCGCGTCCAGCGGCATCGAGGCGACCTGGCGTCGTGCACCATACCTCTGGGGCTCGGATCACTTCTCCATCACCATAGAGCCCACTGCTAAAGAGACGCGTACGTACGCAATCGTCAATTGGGGCCGCTTCCGCCAAGGGGTGGACGCCGCCGCTGCGTCCGGCGCCGATTACTTCACCAGTCTTGTCCGGAGCGCCCTCGCAGCCACGCGTCGCGCAGAGGTGCGGGCAGGTCAGCCAACACCCGACAATAAGCTGCTCGATCTGCGCGACAAAAGGGACAAGGCAGAGCGCAGGGCGCGACGGACGGACAAGCCAGAAGACTAGACGGTCTACAATCGGCTAGACGCAGCGGCAAGACGTCACTCCAACAAGCTGAATCGACGGCAGTGGGCTTCTCTCTGCAACACGATGGAGAAGGATCGCAGCTCGCGGCGGCTCTTCACCACCCTGCGGCGCATCACTACACCTCAGGCGAACCCTCAGCCCCTGTCCGCTCTCGCCATCTCGAGCGGCCAAACAAACCAACAGCTGGCTGAGCAGTTCGCTGACCGATTTGCGCCACAGCGCCCCGCGAGCAGTGCAGTGACGACATCGGGCCCCAGTTTCGACGCCAGGGCCTCTTCCCCCGCCCCGGATGACGGCCCGTGCAACGCGCTCTCCACAGCGGCGGAACTGAACGACGCGCTGCGCCACTGTACCCGCCGCTCAGCGCCCGGGCCAGACGGGGTTACCTACCAGATGCTGCGCAACCTGGACGCGGAGCAACGTCAAGTCCTCCTGCGGCAGCTCAACCTGGTGTGGGAAGGCGGGGTGCTACCTGAGGAGTGGTGCACAGCGGTCGTCTGCCCGATACCGAAGCCAGGCCGCCCACCCACGGAGCTCAACGGATACCGGCCAGTGGCGCTAACGTCGGCGGCATGCAAGCTGATGGAGCATATGGCGCTCCAACACCTGCATGCGCGGGCCGCGGAGGCGGACTTGTTCGACGAGCGTCAGACAGGGTTTCGCGGGATGCTCTGCGCGGCAGATTCAATCGCGGACGTTGTCTCCGCACTCGAGCACGCCGTGGCGGCGCGGCAGGTAGCTCTGCTCTTGCTGCTCGACGTGTCGAGTGCGTTTGACAACGTCCACCGTGCGGTAATCCTCGCGAGGCTGGAAGAGGCGGGCGTGGCCGGTCGTCTGTTGTGCAGGGGTTCTTCAACGCGCGCACTATTCGCGTGCGCGTGGGAGCGGCCCTCTCACAGCCCCGCCCGGTGGATCTAGGCGTGCCGCAAGGGTCGGTGTTGTCCCCGTTCCTGTTCAATGTGGCGATGTCGGCGGTGCCGGGCTGTCTGCCCACAGGCAACCGGCACCGCGCGTACATCTCCATATACGCGGACAACATCGCTCTGTGGTGCTTGGGACCTCCAGGCGAGGCTTCCCGCGTGAGAGACTGCCTCCAGGGGTCCCTTGACGCTATCGGCGACCGGTTGCGGGGCCTCGGCCTGGCGCTTTGCGCGGAGAAGTCTGCAGCCATGGCCTGCGGAGCTCGCAGATGCTCCCGCCTGGCGCCGCTGACGTTGGCTGGGACGCCGCTGCCGTGGAAGAGCTCCGTGCGGTACCTCTGCCTGGAAATCGACCAGCGCCTCTCCTTTCGCCCCGCGGCGACCAGAGCCTGCCAGCAGATGAAGAGGACTACAGCCGCCGTGCACAAGCTCACCGCCCGGGGCCAGGGGATTTCTCAGCAGGCTGCGCTGCGCCTCTACAACGCCGCAGCCTTAGGGGCGATACTCTACGCGCTACCCCTCGTCACGGTGCGCAAACCATCATGGAGGGCACTGGAGGTGCAGCATCGCAAAGCGCTGCGGACCTGCCTCGGTCTACCCGGAAACTCGCAATGCGAGGCGACACTGGCCGAGGCGGGCGCGTGGCCGCTGCAGCTACAGGCCACGCAGCGCTCGCTGCACCACATCGACCGCCTTCACCGCGCACCAGATGGCGGGGAACTCCTGCAGCGCCTTCGTGAATACCCGCGCTGAAGAATGGACGCGGCAGTGCAGGAATATGAGCAGCTGAAGCGCGCCACGCCCCCCTACGGCTTCTGCTCCCCCTGGCCCCTCACGACGGAGGTACAGCTAGAGATCGTCGGTATCGCGGGAAAACGCAGCACACCACTACGTGCGGTGCAGCAGCTAGCCGGAGCCATCATCTACGAGCAACTTCGCGACCATCTGCTTGTGTTCACTGACGGCTTCGTGGTGAGCGAAAACTGCTCGCTCGCCGCAGCGGCCACCATCCCCGCCCTGCAGCTGCACCGCCAGCAAAGAGTGGCTTACCTGGGCTCTTCGACCACGGCGGAGCTACTGGGTCTTCGCCTGGGCTTGGACCTGTTGCTCACCCTTACTCCGCCGCCACCCAGGTGTGCTCTGCTGTGTGATTCCCGTGCCGCCCTTAGCCGCCTGCAGACTCCCGGCCGTGGCACCCCGTTGCTGTGCGCGTTACTCGAGCGCATTGAGCGCCTCGCGGAGCGCAGATGCAGTATTCGCGTGCAGTGGGTGCCCGGCCACTGCGGCATCCGCGGCAACGAGCAAGCCGACGAGCTCGCCACCGCCGCACATCAGCTTCCTCCCAGCGACGAACCGCTCGCATGGAGGAACCGCGACGAACCGCTCGCCCTGGAAGACGTGCGTGCGGTGATCCACGACCACCTCCGTCAGCAACACCCGGACCCTCGCATCGCGCGAGGAGAGCGCATTTCTCTCGTCGGCGCGCGCTCACTGTCGCGCCTCCAGCGGGCGATGACCATCCGTGTGGGCGTCGGCTGCATGTGGCCCGGGGAAAGACGGGTGCGCCACAGACTTTCGCCGAGCGACGCGTGCGCTGACTGCGGCGCAGTGGAGACATTGGAGCACATGCTCCTTCGCTGTACCGCTTCTGCAGTGCCGCGTCGCGAGATGCTCGCGGCCTACAGGGCGCTGGGAATCATTCCGGACAGTCTCGAGGCGCTCCTGTGGCCGCGCGGCAGTGCGCGCACCCGTGACAGAACAATGGTGAGCCTCTGTGCGTTCATCGAGCAGTCGGGCTTGACTTCCCGCTTGCTCTTCGCCAGGTAGTGCAGGCGTGACACGAACGCTCCGTGGGTGCTACCTCGGACGGTATACGCGGCCGGGCGCCCCACCCCGGCCGCTAGTGCAGTGTGCCGCGCTCGCGATTAGTCCGAGACAGGACGTTACGTGCGCGCGGCTATGTACATACAGTTTACTTCTTTTTGTAAGTGATTGTGCGCAGTGGCCGCTCGCGCGCTTATTTTCGGACAATGCTTGGACATTAGCGCGCGAGCGGCGCGAACTTGATTACTTTTGTATTTTGTAAATAGTGTACAAAGCTCTCCCCTGTCCTTTCTTGCTGTCGCTCCCCTCTATACTTCTCCTCACTATCCTCTCCCTTCCCCTTTCATTTCCGCCGGCTGCAGCTCGGGTGCTTAAGATATTAGATAGCAATTGCCGCGGCGGGAAACACTCTTTTGCTTCACTTTTTATTTTTAGATAAACCACTACCACCACCACCCCGATCAAGCAGCAACCGTGAACAATCGACGAGGCCGACAACCTCGCGACGGCGGTGGTGCAGTGGGGTGCTGGGGATGACCCCCCTCCGAGCCTAAGTGGATTAGTGCAGCGGACCTCCTTGAGCGGAGGTGACCGCGGCAGCAGCGGCGAAGGCAGGAGCCATTGTCAGCGGCAACCACAGCGGAACCGGAGGCGACGTGGCGGCGCCAGTCACGCTGGCTGTTAATTGAAGACGGCTGGGTCCCCGACTCGTGTTCTGAACATCCGGCGGGGAAGCAAGTTCATTCACCTGCTGGAAGACTGCGGGAGATTCCTTTCCAGCCGGGCTGGATTAGTCAGCATCTTCCCATCGACCCAGCTGCGAGAGAGTGGAACAGCCCGCACCTCCCCTGCCGTGGGTGGTAACACCAGCGTCCCCTTCGGTCCATCCGATTGGACAGTGCTCTTCGAACTTTATTCCCCGGATCTGGGAAATCCGAACCGCGGTGGCTCAGTAGTTATGGTGCTCGGCTGCTGACCCGAAAGACGCGGGTTCGATCCCGGTCGCGGCGGTTGAATTTCTTTGGAGGAGAAATTCTAGAGGCCCGTGTACTGTGCGATGTCAGTGCACGTTAAAGAACCCCAGGTGGTCGAAATTACCGGAGCCCTCCACTACGGCGTCTCTCATAGTCTTAGTCGCTTTGGGACGTTAAACCCCATAAACCAAACTAAACCAAACCATATTTAACTCGGCTGTGAGTGTGGTCGAGAGAAGCCTGCTAGCTCCAGTCGACTACGGTTGACGAAGACGTTCCCCTTCCACTGAGAGTAATTCTCAGTCCCGCTTTGTAAATAATGTAAATAAGTGCATAAAGTTTTTCGTTACCTGCCTCTTAACTAAGTCTCCCATCCTCCTTGTCCCATCACCGGTCTCCGACCATGTTACCCGGGTCGCAACAAGGCTAACAAAGAGGGTTCAGCTTAAGTTAAGGACAACGCAGTGAGCTGTCGAAAGAAAAATGATTGGTGTAACGTTAAGAGATCGGAAGAGGGCGGAGTGGGTGAGAGAACAAACGCGCATTAATGATATCCTAGTAGAGATCAAGAGGAAGAAGTGGGCTTGGGCAGGGCATGTAATGTGATGGCAAGATAACCACTCGTCCTTAAGGGTAACGGAGTGGATTCCAAGAGAGGGCAAGCATAGCAGGGGGCGGCAGAAAGCCAGATAGGCGGATGAGATTAAGAAATTTGCGGGAATACCATGGCTGCAACTGGCGAAGGACAGGGTTAATTGGAAAGACATGGGAGAGGCCTTTGCCCTGCAGTGGGCGTAGTCAGGCTGCTGCTGCTGCTGCTGCTGCTGCTGATGATGATGATGATTTCAGCTGCTTCAATAATTTCTCGAGTCGACGTGTGTACTCAACACTTTTGTTTGTTGGAAGTATGGCTGGCAGGTTTTGCTTTCACAATCTCGGCAGAGGATGCCAAGATGCCCTTTAACTGTATTGCCGACATTGTTATTGTGTTCTCTCAGGCGCTCATTCAGGCATCTTCCCGTCTGGCCAACGTACTGTTTCCCGCACGAAAGTGGAATGGAGTAGATGACACCATCTTGACGTGCAACAAAATGATTCTCATGCTTTATGGTGCACTTTTGTGGTGTGAATTCGTCGTTAACTTGTTTGCACAATTTTCCAAGCTTTTCGGGAGCCGAGAAAACAGCTCTTACGTGAGCGCGGTTGCCTATCTTCTTTGGTTTATGGGAAAATTTAGGAATGTAAGGAACAACTGTTCTTTTGCCTTGGCGGACTCTGTCAGTTTGTCCTTTTTGTTTTTGCTTAAACTTGCTAGCATTGATTCAGATACGGACACGAGCAGTTGCTTGAGATAGCCTGCCTTCACAAGGCGATCAGTTTAGTGATTGAAACTGTATTGTTGAGAGTGAATGCATGATTTATTTTGAGGGTTGTTATAGCATGACTTGGCCACGGCGCATTTAACCAGCTTAGAATGCGACGATGTGAATATAAGTAGAGGCTTGTTGCTTTGCGGTTCACACGACCAGCAAGTATGATTTGGCCTAAAGCTGTGTCTAAGGTCAAGAAATCTAATCGTGTTATTTTGAGGAGAGAGAGAGAGAGGAACATCAGAAGTCAACGTGTGTGGATGAAGGCTCTGCACAAAAATATCCTGAATCGCTTGCTTGACTGGCTGAAAATTATGGACATTGGTGTCTAACAGAACAAAAAAATCGTCAACAAACTTAAAACAGTGCAAAGCTTTTGACCCTTCTAATTGTCGTTGGAGCCTTCTGTCCTTTTGTGCGAGCAACAGATCACTAAGCACGAGCTCTATGCATGCACCGATGCAGACTCCTTTTTTCTGCAGGTAATGTTTACGATCCCAGATAGCATACGTTGGCTTTAAATACACTTGTCGTGTCCGGTCGCTGTGTTGAATGCAGCGAAAGACGCACACGGTACTTTAAGACTTCGTTTATTTAAAGCCGATGAGGGTGCGACCAGCGTCGACCGAGGCAGGAGCCGAACTGGCCGCCCGAAGAAAGGAGGGAGTGGAGAAGCGTCCACGGGAGGGAGTGGCTTCCCAGAACAGGAGGAGGGTGCGGGGGCGCACCGTGGGGGGGCATCCGGCGACAGCGTGCGACGAGGGGCAAGCGGTCGTTAGGAGGGGATGCGAGTGGTCGTTAGGAGGAGGATTGAGTGGTCGTTAGGAGGAGGATGCGAACTGTCGTTAGGAGGGGGCGCACACACACAAAAGCAATAAGGGGACACAACACTTCCTTCCCCCTTAGAAAGTTGCCTGGTATCGTGCAGGGGGTCGGCGCTCACGCGTGGAGGCGCGCTGGCTTTGTGCGCTCGGGGGAGAAACACTTGTAGGCTGGCTGTTGTTCGCTGTGTCTCCTAGGTCTGTCCTGGGCGAAGTCTCTTCTTCCGGGAAGAGGTGCCAGGCTATGTGGGAAGATGGTGCACGTGCTCTCTCCGCTGGCGGACAGCTCTCAGACGGCGTCGTAAATCTACGCAGCTGGTTGAGATGTCGGCGTGCTACTGTGCCATGTATGTTGACGAGCCAAGAGCGCAGGCCTATGCGTCTGACAATTGTAGCTTCCTCCCAGCGTGGCTTTTTCAGAAACTGTCGGGCGAGGACGCGCTGCCCCTCATTAAGCGTGCCGCAGCGCGGAATTGCTTTTTCTTCCCGGAACGTCTCTGCCTTTGGCTCGGGGAGGATGGCTGTGAGCTGGGTTCGCATTTCACGCTCGAACATCATTTTCGAGGGGGTCTCGCCTGTTGTGCTCTGAACCGTCGTGTGCTGCTTGAAGAGAAAGCGCGCAAGGCGGCGCTGCAGCGAGCCTGTCTGATCTCTTTCAAGGGCGCGTTTTAGCTCGGCTACGTAGCGCTCGGCTTGTCCGTTTGTCGCTGGGTGGTAGGGGGCCGATGTAACTGATGAGATCCCGTTGTCGCGATAAAACTTGAGGATCTCCGCAGACACAAACGGTGTTCCGTTGTCCGACACTACCTTGCGCGGCAGGCCGAACGTTGCAAATAGTGATCGGAGGTTGTCAATGACTGCTGCCGAAGTCGTCTGTCCCATTTGCCTTATCTCAAGCCACTTTGTGTAGGCATCTACGACCACAAGGAAAGTGCAGCCCTCAATTGGTCCTGCAAAATCAATGTGCAGTGTGTGCCATGGTGTGTCTGGCTTTTCCCATTCTGGGACAGGAGCTTTCGGCGGGGCGCTCCGGCTGCTCTGGCAAGGCTTGCATTCTCGCACCACTGTTTCGATGTCGTTGTCAATGCCAGGCCACCACATGTAGCTTCTGGCACACTTTTTCATTGCAACGATGCCCCGATGTCCGGCGTGGATGAGAGACATAGCTTGTGCGCGTAGTTCTCTCGGCATCACAACTCGGGACCCAAATATGATGCAGCCGCGATGGGTGCTCAATTCTGTAGCTCGCCTGCGGTAAGCGTCGAAGTTGTCCCCTTTGAGTTTATGCATGTTGCCTTGTTGAACAGCTGTGTAAACTAGCCGGAGAGCTGCGCACTTCTGCGTAGATGCTGCAACTGTGCCTGCTGTAAGCGGAGGTTCTGGCAGTGCTTCGAACATCAGAACGTCTCCTGGTGGAAATGGTTCGTCAACAGTTGCGTCTAGTGGCAGACGGCTTAGCGCATCGGCGTTTTGATGTTTACTCCCATTGCGGTAGACCAGAGCGTAGTCGTACGCTGAGAGTTTGATGCACCAACGTGTCATTCGCGGAGACAAAGTTGGTGGCATAGGCCTTTGTGGTCCCAGAATGCCCAATAGCGGTCGGTGATCGGTTATAAAGGTCACCTTCCGGCCGGCAATGTACTGGTGAAAATGTGTCGCCGCGTAGACGATGGCTAGCCCTTCTTTGTCAAGTTGCGCGTAGTTGCGTTCTGCTTGCGACAACGTACGTGAGGCGAAGGCGATGGGAGCTTCCCTTCCTTGCTCGTCAGTTTGCGATAGAACCGCGCCGACTCCGTACGGTGATGCGTCGCAAGCCAAAAGCAGAGGCTTCCTTTCGTCGTAGTGGCGGAGGACTGTACATCTTCGAATCAGGTCTTTCAGGGCATCGAATGACTGCTGATGGCGTGGCGACCATGTCCATGTCACATCTTTCCGAAGGAGTTGGTATAAGTCGTTGGCCACGGTAGCTCTTTGTTCCAAGAACCGGTCGTAGAACGTCAAGAGTCCGAGAAAAGCCTGTAGCTCCTGCTTGTTTGTTGGAGCTCGTGCTTCTGTGATCGCTCGCACTTTGTCCTCGGTAGGGTGAATGCCTTCCGCATCAATTCGGTGTCCCAGAAATTGCACCTCTGGCACCGCAAAACAGCACTTCGATTTGCTTATGCACAAATTAGCGTTTGCTAGCCTTTCGAGAACGCGCTCTAGGCGCACTGCATGCTCTTCAGTGGAAGTGCCACTGATGATGACATCGTCAAGGTAGACACAAACTCCTGGGATGCCCTGAAGCACTGTCTCCATGAATTTTTGAAATATGGCCGGGGCTGCAGCTACGCCAAAAGGCAGTCGCTTGACTTTGTACAAGCCTTTCAGTGTGTTAATTGCCAATAATTCAGCAGTTGACTCGCTCACCTTCAGCTGCTGATACGCCTGGGTGAGGTCCAATGTGCTGAAGACTCTTGCGCCACGCAGTACACTGAATACTTCTTCAGGTGTCGGTAGCGGGTAAGAGGACGCTTTAGTCGCAAGATTGACGGTGCTCCGGTAGTCTCCGCAGAGGCGTATGGTTCCGTTCTTCTTGCGAACTACGACAAGTGGTGTGGCCCATTCTGAATGCTGCGTCGGCTCGATGACACCTTGCTGCTCCAGTTTGTCCAACTCTTTTTCAACTGAATCTCGGAGAGCAAACGGCACCGGCCTGGCCTTCAGAAATTTGGGTTGCGCGTTGTCCAACAACTCCAGTGTGACCGGGGGCCCTTCGTTTCCTGGAATCTCTTCCGAGAATACTCTCTCGTATTTCTCTTGCAGTTGCTCAACCATGTTCTGGCTCGGCGTCTGGTGTATGCCGCATATCATCACGCCTAGTGGAGAAAACCAATTTCTCCCTAGAAGGCTTGATCCTGTGCCCTTCACAACAAGCAGAGGTAGCGTATGGGTCTGGCCGTTGTAGTTAACCTGCACGTTGGCAGAGCCCAATAGTGGCAGATTCTGTCCTGACCACGTTCGCAGGTGCGTGTCGTCTTGTTGCAGGGCTGGTGCGTCAGATGGCCATGAAGTTCGGAACGTGTCCTCACTGATCAGAGTACAGGCTGCGCCGGAGTCCACCTCGAACTTAATCAGCTGGTGATGTACGCTTACTTCTGTAAAAATCTTCGGTCGCGTGCCGAGATTCATGGTGTTCAGGTCGTACAACACAGATGGTGTTGCTGATGTTGTTCCATGGGGATCAGATAGCGGCGTATTCTCTGAGGCGTTGACGCTGTGATTAGGCTGGGAAGGTGACTTTATCTTGGCAAGTCTCCGTTTCGTAATGCATGCTCTTTCGATATGCCCTCGCTTGTGGCAAAAATTACACGTGGCTGACTGGAATCGACATCCCTGGGGGTTGTGTTGGTCGTCACACCGCCAGCAGCGTTGTGCCTTTTTGACCGATTTTACAACAACAGAAGGCTTGCGCACCTGGTTGCTTGTCTGGTGTACCGGCTCGGTGTTCCGGCGAATCCCTCTCTGCTGGTGACCGGCGCTCTCCGCTCGAACGGCGATGTCGTAAGCTTTGCTGAATGTGAGGTCCTTCTCAGCGAACAGGCGCTGCTGCAGTGACTCGTCACTCAGTCCGCACACAAATCTGTCGCGTAACATCACGTCCAAGGGAAGCATGGTGGTGTTAGCAGAAGAAGCTGCGTCTCCCTCCTGCCCGGTAGCTGTTGTCGACAGCGTTCCAAAATTGCAGTCGGCGGCGAGCTTCTTGAGCGCGGCTACGTAGGCGCTCACAGTTTCTCCTTCCAGTTGATCTCGTCGTTGGAAGCGAGCCCGGCTGTAGACCTCGGATGGCCTTGGGTCGTAGTGCTTTTGCAGCGCTTTTACGATGTCGTCGTAAGACACTGCCGCTGGTGTGCTTGGCTGAATAAGGGCGCAGACAGTATCGTAGGTCTGCTCCCCGCACAGCGTCAGCAGGTTGGCCCTCTTCAAGGCTGGGTCTGTGATGTTGTTAGCTTCAAAGTAGAACTGAAGGCGTCCAACCCACGATGACCACGATGAGCCGTTGAACTCTGGTATCTGATTGGGAAACCCTCGCGTAGCCATGGCTTGTCAATAGCGTTGCGTAGCGCGGGTCGAATCCACTTTCTCGTCGCCACTGTCGTGTCCGGTCGCTGTGTTGAATGCAGCGAAAGACGCACACGGTACTTTAAGACTTCGTTTATTTAAAGCCGATGAGGGTGCGACCAGCGTCGACCGAGGCAGGAGCCGAACTGGCCGCCCGAAGAAAGGAGGGAGTGGAGAAGCGTCCACGGGAGGGAGTGGCTTCCCAGAACAGGAGGAGGGTGCGGGGGCGCACCGTGGGGGGGCATCCGGCGACAGCGTGCGACGAGGGGCAAGCGGTCGTTAGGAGGGGATGCGAGTGGTCGTTAGGAGGAGGATTGAGTGGTCGTTAGGAGGAGGATGCGAACTGTCATTAGGAGGGGGCGCACACACACAAAAGCAATAAGGGGACACAACAACACTTCAAGTAGTTCTAAGAACCCTGCAATGGAGAGGCCTGCCTCATTTTGGAAGGCAACAACGTCGTGTTTGTCGATGCATTCTTCGATGCACGAAAACAGCTCATCATAAGGCAGTGAATAATAACGGTCTTTAACATCAAATGAGCAAGCCATGAGACCTTTGTTCTTATGGGTTTCTATAACCTGAATTACATCCTAGGATTTTTTCGCCAGAAAGGGATCCTCTAAGGTCAAAGAATTTAAAATATTCTTAAGAAATACAGCAACTGATTTTTGTCACGTGCCGTTCCCAGATACGATTACACAGAAAGGGCATTCCGGCTTGTGCGTCTTGTAACTAAAGAAAAGCTGTAAACTGAGTCCTTTACATTTGTCAATTGAATTCCTCAAGACATCAAGGTTATGCTTTTTACATGTTTTCTTGGCTTTTGCCTTGATCTTAGCCAAGGAGACCTTGTTTGCTGCATTAAAGGACCATGAATCTTGTAAACCGCTCTTTCGGTCTTTGCCTAGCAACAGCGCCACCACATTAAGTTCGTTGTGTGTGAAATAAATATTAAAATAAATATTGCCACGGACCTGGCTCGAGCTACCTGCGCGCTAAGCCGTGACGAGGACGAAGTGGTCGCGTTCGCGTGAGGCGCGCTCGAGCTGGCTCTGTTCTGGGCGATTAAAACCCTCGGCCGTTCTGCGGTCCCCCTCTACGTCTACGACTGTTCTCCGTCTGGCCTGTGACATCTGGTGGAGGTGCGGGGTATTCTCGGCTGATGCTCCATCCTTCCTCGGAGAGCCGAAGCACAAGCCCGGTGCCTCTTGTGCGAACCCCCGTCCATCGTGTCAGCCGCAGGCTCCGCGGCTTGTCTCCAGAATTCGGACTCCGGCCTCAAGAGAGCGCACCCATGGCTACGACCACGGCAGCAAAGTCAGACAGCGCCCCGTTCATACCTGCTTCTTTTGTGAGCCTGCAAAATCCCCGGATCCCGAAGCCCTTTCACGGCGGATACTCGGAGGACGCCCAAGACTGGCTTGATCAGTTCGAGCGCGTTGCGCGTTTCAACGGCTGGGACGACAGTGCTAAGATCCGGAACGTCTACTTCAGCTTAGAAGACGCCGCTCGGATCTGGTACGAAAACCGCGAGACGAGTCTAACGACGTGGCAGGACTTTCGTCGCCAGCTGTTGGAGACTTACACCAGCAGCGATCGCCGTGAACGGGCCGAGCGTGAATTGACCGCTCGCATTCAGCTACCAAATGAGAACGTAGCGATGTACGTGGAGGAAGTGACGCGCCTCTGTAACCGAGCGGACCCGACCATGACGGAAGAGAAAAAGCTCAGACACCTGATGAGAGGCGTGAAAGAGCAACTGTTCTGCGGTCTTGTGCGAAGCCCGCCCAGAACAGTCGCCGAGTTCCTCTCCGAGGCTGTGCTCATGGAGAGGGCGCTCCAGCAACGGTACAATTTCTACGACCGGCAGCTAAACCCTATCTCGGCTCTACACCCCCTGGATGCTGCTTCGGGGGCCAATACAAGCTCCCTTCGGGACATCGTGCGTTCTGTGGTCCGTGAGGAGCTGCAGAAACTTCAGGGGATTTTTCCTGTGGACTCTCTGACTAGCGCCATTCGGGAGGAAGTTCAGCAGGCGCTCAGACCACCCGTCGCTCCAGTAGAGCCGCCACCACAGCCAGCTGCTTGGCCTCCAGCGACGTATGCGGACGTGCTGCGCCGTCCTGCGCCGGTTCCCTGCGCGCCACCGTATGCCCCTTCGGTAGTCGCAGTACACGCCGAGCAGCCGGTTCCCTACTGGCAAGCTCGAGGACAGGCGCCGAGAAAGACCGATATTTGGCGTGCGCCAGACCGACGTCCCCTGTGTTACCATTGTGGCGAGGCCGGTCACGTCTTCCGGCGGTGTCCATATCGGCCTCTGGGATTCCGAGGCTTGTCTGCAGGTAGTCCCCGTCCGCGGCATGCCGAACAGCCTCAGGAGTTTGACGAATACGTCACCCGCCGGCGTGGTTCACCACCTCCTCCGCGCCGAACGTCCCGATCGCCTTCACCTCGCCATTCGTCGCCTCATCAGTCCAGTTATGGAGCTGGTGCACAGCGTGGGTCCTCGAGCCCGCACCGGGAAAACTTGAACAGGCGACCTTTGGAGGCGAGGCCGCCGAACGCCGTATTGCCGAAAAGCTTCCACCGACGCGCCGACTGACCCTTCCCGAATTGACGACCACGATACCGATGACGACGACGACGACGACGACGAAGACGGCGCCGACGACTGGGTCTGGTAAGACCAAGGTCTCCCTTGACATACCCGTGCTGATTGACTCTAAGGAGGTTAGCGCACTAGTGGATACGGGTGCGGACTACTCGATAATGAGCGGTAGGATGGCTAAGGTGCTGAAGAAAGTTATGATGCCGTGGGCAGGGTCACAGATACGTACGGCTGGTGGCCACGTGGTTACGCCGCTCGGAATGTGTACGGCCAGAATTACGGTGCGCGGATGCACGTTCGTGGCAACGTTCCTCATTCTGCCTGAATGCTCACGAGACGTCATTCTCGGTCTCGACTTTCTTCGAGAAAATGGTGCGACTATAGACCTTCGAAATCGATTGGTTACATTTTCAACTGAACTCGCCGCCACCAAACCCGCCCCCGAGAATTGCAGAGCCGCACTGCGTATATCCGACGATGCCTTAACGGTGCCTCCACGGGCGAGTATTCTGGCTAGGGTCACTTGCGACGCGCCACATTGCGGACAACGTGTTGTTGAGCCAAATGTCTCTCTTTTGCTCACCATGGGTGTTTGCGTAGCAAGAGGGCTCGCCTTTCTATCTGACGGTCGCACTGAAGTCCTCGTGACCAATTTCAGTAATGAACACCGCCATTTATTTGGTGGCACAGCCATCGCCCACGTCGACCCTGTCCAAGAGGTGGCTGAGTGTTTCGCATGCCTAGAAGACACGCCTGGTGAAGTTGACGAAGAGGCAGTACGCGCCGTTCACATAAACGAGGGCCTCCCGCACGCAGAAACGCAGCAATTGCAAGAATTGTTGCTGCAGTTTAAGGACTGCTTTACCTCGTCGTCTAAGGTACGTCAGACGCCCATCACTAAGCATCGGATAGTCACGCACGATGGCGCGCGCCCAATACATCAACAGCCTTATCGCGTATCTCCCCGAGAGCGGGAGGCCATCCAAACGCAAGTGAAGGAGATGCTCAATGACGGCATAATCCAGCCATCGAATAGTCCCTGGTCGTCTCCTGTCGTTCTCGTAAAAAAGAAGGATGGCACGCTGCGCTTCTGTGTGGATTACAGAAAACTTAACAGCGTAACAAAAAAAGATGTCTATCGGCTACCTCGTATAGATGATTCCCTCGACAGACTGCGCCAAGCAAAATACTTTTCTTCGGTAGATCTGCGCAGCGGATATTGGCAAATAGAAGTTGATGAGAGAGACCGGGAGAAAACCGCCTTTGTCACCCCGGACGGCCTCTATGAATTTCGTGTGCTCCCCTTCGGACTCTGCTGTGCTCCAGCAACGTTCCAGCGAATGATGGATACCGTGCTCACCGGCCTTAAATGGCAAACATGTCTAGTATACCTGGATGATGTAATCATTTTCTCAACAACGTTTTCGGAACATTTGCAGCGGCTCAGAGTGGTGTTAGAAGCTCGCCAGCTTGCTCGTTTGCACATCACAGCTCAACAAGACACGGACTCCAGACGTTACAACCGGCGCCACAGGGAGGTTACCTACAACATCGGTGACCGTGTGTGGGTGTGGACCCCTGTCCGCCAACAGGGATTGTCCGAAAAACTGCTGCACCGATATTTCGGACCTTATGAGGTGCTCCGTCGTGTTGGAAACGTGGATTATGAGGTTGTTCCACGTGGAACTGTGTCTACCGGTCGTCGGCAACCACGGACTGACATTGTGCATGTAATGCGACTTAAACCATACTTCTCGCGTGAGAGCGATGACGCTCCACTTTAAACTGTGTTCGGGTTCTGCGTTTTAATTTATTTCTTTTTGTTCGTTTTTTTTAACATTGTCTTCCTGCTTTTCCTGTTCGTTTTCTGCTTTGTACATACCCTCGCATCGGGACGATGCTCTTCTTTTTCGGGGGACTAATGCCACGGACCTGGCTCGAGCTACCTGCGCGCTAAGCCGTGACGAGGACGAAGTGGTCGCGTTCGCGTGAGGCGCGCTCGAGCTGGCTCTGTTCTGGGCGATTAAAACCCTCGGCCGTTCTGCGGTCCCCCTCTACGTCTACGACTGTTCTCCGTCTGGCCTGTGACAATATTGCCGCGACTGAAATTCGAACCTGCAGTGGCGTGAACAGATCAGCTTCGCTGGCCAGTGCTATAGAGCTATGGAGCATGTATGCAGCCTCAGTAGTCAGCCTGCGCCACTAAATCCTTTCGAGTGCGTAGCTGTAAATGTGAATATTTCGCGTCTCGACGCAGCGGAGGCTTGCTGTTCTAAGTTCATTGCTCGATTAGCAGCCATATTGGTGCCATTGCCTCTCCAAAGCTTTACCCCTTCACCTAACACTGCTGTCCTTGAAAAACCACTCACTACAGAAGAACTCCATGTGGTTCTGGAAGCTACCAATAACAGCACTACTGCACTACAGTCTCCCAGCTCTTCAGAGTTTCTCCAAAACAAATATGAAACTCTTTGAATCTATGCAAGCTAAAGAATCTGCCTCGGCCTTCCCAAGAACATCTCCAAGGTGGGTACTCTAGCAGAGAGCAGACGTCTATCAGTATTAGTACTGTTAACCCAGAAGCCCCTTCGTGCCCAGGTGTGGTTTGTGACTCGTGTACCTAACCATCCACTCGCAGAGTACTGCATAGAGGAAGTTTCTGACCTTCTCCCATCACAGTACCAGCACCCTGTCACAACCTCCTCCCCACCTTGGAGGTACGCAGCATGGCAAATCAAGACAACATTCCCTGCCATTAAAAAAAAAAAAAAACACCCCCGATCCTGCACTTAAATACTTTGCTCTTGGGCACATTTATGGTAGCTACAGTGTGCACCATCCCATCTACACTGATGGCTCTGTCACATCCATCTCATCAGCAGTTAGCGTCTGGGTTCCGTCAATGTGCACCACAATTTCAGCGACACTCGGTCACTGCACCTCGAGTACGTACTGCTACCGAGCTGGCTGCTCTAAGAGCAGCATTTACTTACATTCTGCAACAACTGCTGACGGCGTGGGTTATCTTCTGTGACTCTCTGTCTACACTACAATTCATAAAGGCATCAGAAAGCGTTCAGGAGCACATCGTTGATGACTTGAACAGATTACACGTCGAGGCCTGTGAGCTACGTCACCGTGTTGTGCTGCTGTGGTTACCCACTCATTGTGGCCTCGCAGACAACGATAATGCTGACGGTGCAGCGAGTTCGGCGCATGGAAACACTTAGCTGCTTGCTCCCACCCATACCTTCGAGACTTCTGGCTACTAAATCCTGGCAGACGCAACGCTTTTTGTGGTGTGATATGCAGCGCCAGTATAGACCTCTTGTTCGTATCGACCCCACTCGTGACTTCCGCATGCTACGCAATTTAGATAGTCATCGCAACTGCCTGCACCGAATTTGCCGGGATGTTGCCTTCACTAAATTCTATCTTCATAAAGTTGGTTCATCAAGCATCCCTCTGTGCTGTGCGCAACATGTGGTGTGAGCGAGGATCTTCAATGCTTAATCTTCTGCTGCCAAATCTTTAATAACCATTGCATAGCACTGTTAAGTGCTTTAGGACTCCGTCAGGACGGCCCCGTGCACCTGGAACATGTTCTGGGACCCTGGCGTGATGCGGCTTTGGCTGCACGAGGGACAAAAGCATTATTAGTTTTTCTTAGGGATACGGGTTTGGTGGACACTCTGAAAATTATGTGCGTTTGTGAGCGCGTGAGTGTTCAGTACGCTTGATTTCAACCTTTCAGCCTTTATTTTTTCCCTCTTCCTCTCGTTTTCATCCTCTTCTTCTTATCTTCTCTTCTTTCACCCTCACCTGGAGTAGCATGCTAGGCTAACAACTAAGCAGACCTCTCGTGTATTCATTAAAGTCTCTCTCTCTCCCTTCCTCAAAATAAGGGTCCCATATGCAGCACATAAAGTACTCTGTGTCATTTCGAATGGCTCAGTAGATATTTAATTTCAGAGAAAAAGAAGTAATTATTATATAATGTGACGAGGCTGTTCTTGACATTTCCACAAGCATAATCTGGCAGTTCCTTCTGTGATAGAGCAGTGCTAGGAGTTGTATTTTGTTTACATACTACGCGATACAGGTGGACCAACTCTGCAATTTTCAATGCAAGGCTAATCTTGCCTGCCCCTTTACAGCATCACTACTGCCACAACACCTACACGTCCTTGACAAGAAGTTACATGTTCATGCACGCTACTCTCTTAAGGTAACTGGTAAGAATATTTTTCCCCTCAAAAAAAGTACACTGCTTGAGTTATCAATTACTCTAACAAATAAAATTTTAAGACTGCCTAGTAATTGCTACGCGGTGGCCTAGAATTTTGGGCATGCGCCTGGCACGTGGATGGTGCTGCAGGTTCAATCCCCAGTGCTGCTGGGTAGGCACTAGCTTTCTACAGGCCTTGCGTTTAGCATTCGTGGCAGAAAATGCTTTGGAAAAGAGTCCTTGACCAGACAATTTCTTCAACAGACCGCCGATTCATTCCGCTATCCAATAACTTAAATCTGCTTTGTGCAATAAAGCCAAATTGTGGCCCTTTTATCAATGTTTTCAGGCAGGAAAGCTAGTGCTCTTTTGTCTTGGGAAGTACTATTCAAGCTAACCTAACCAAAATCAAATGCTTCAAAAGAATGTTGTATGTTACATGGCTAATGTTGGTTTACCTTACATATAGCAAAGCTATCAAATATAAAAAATCTCCATTTCTCACTGTGACCATACATCTTTCAACAAGTGTCGTCCCTCAAGCTAACCTCAGTACCATATATAAATTTTGAAAACAAGTATATTGGAACCTTTGCTTCAGCCTTACAGAACTTGACTGAGAAATGATACATCATGCAGCCCCATGATTAATAGAGAAACTAACTTCAACAGGTTTTTCAATCCAAAAACCTAGTCTCTGAACACTACAAGAAAATTTTCTGTAAGCATCTTTGTATTTCCCCAGTGTTATTATGTGACATATGCATTTCAGTTTGCACGTGTCCTTTGGTAGCGAAACGTCCTACGTGTGTTAATGAAAATTCGTGAACATTTACCATAGGTGGTCACACTTGAAACTTTTATTCCTCTCTGCTGCTTCGTGCTGTGTATGTAAATTTTTTCTTCTCCCTTTACTGCTTGCACTTGCTGCATGCCTTCCTCATATCAGTGATGTAACGAAATCTAACTCGACTTTAATTGTCCTAAAATAACGCAACATGTCCGATACAAATGGCTTAGTAGTCATAAACTAATACTGCTCTTGCTGCTGATGCTGACAAGCATCACACTGATGTAGAGTTGTGGTACGATTTTCATATGAAATTATAAAGCATTCTGACATGCTTACTAAACAATGTGAAATATTTAGACTCTTTTATAAGCGCAGCATTCACATTGTATTTAGAGTATACTCAGAATTGTGCTTAATATATATGTATACTGAAAGGGCAACTGCACCGCTTTTTGAGAATTGCACACTATTCAAGGATTTAAATCTATATGAGCTGTAGGTAAAACATGCCAAGAGTTTTGGCGCTAGCATTTAAACTAGAGCAGGGCAGAATGGTGGGCCTGTTGGTATGGCATGTCAAGGCATGTTAGTCCAGAGTCTATGGCATGTTAGTCCGGCCGCTGTCCTGTGTCGTTCTCTTCTTGTGTTTCCGTCTTTTTTAGCTGGTTTTCTCCCTTGACATAGCATTTAAACTAGGGACGTATTCGAAGATTAAATTTTAGACTTCTCCCCATAATACCGAAGGATTGCAGAGAAGGTTGGTGAGATGTCATGGAAGTGAAGATTTCAAATTTCCGCTGTGGTCGACCACATCGTGCCGTGCCTCGTTGGATGCTGTAGAACAACGGTAGATGACCTTTGCCTTTGATGACATTGGAATTTTTTTTCCTTGAAAACAAGCGTTTATGCATTGAAAATGTACCGGTACCTTCGATGACGTCATGATGCCCCCCCCCCCCCCCCCCCCTGCTTGGCGCTATGCACTGCGGAGAAACTTGAAGGCCACCGGGATTTTGGGCAGCATTTACATCACCATTTCAAAAGCTAGCGCGAAAGAACTTGTCATGCTTTACCTTCAAGTTTCATACATTCGATCCCTTTAAGCTCATCGTTTTCTGAAAACTATGCAGTTGCCCTTTAAATGTCAATTTTGGCTATAGTTATGTAACATGTTATATTTGTGCCATTAAAATGCTGATGCTTGCAATGATCTGCTTCCCCGAGCCTCCATTGCCAACGAGTAAAGCTAGCTCAAGGAAGCATGCCTTTTCTAGGCACATAACTTTCATCCTTATAAGCATCTGATGTCATATCGTTCGGCAAACTCCATTCATTGCAAGATGAAGTCCTCTCCAATATATCTCCTATTAAACATGTCCTCCTGCTCTAGATGCGGCCACCTTATCCCTACAGTCTTCCTAATCTCGTCTGCCCACCTGACTCTCTGTAACGCCTGTCCTGCCTCGGAATCCGTTCCTTTATTATAGTGGACCATCAGTTATCCGTACTCTACATTACTCGCTATGCACATTTCCTTGATTTTAGCTATCATTTGCTTAACTCCTACTAGCTCACTAAGCCATTACGGTCTCTTCATACCCTTTGCTGTTACCCTGTCATTTTACTTTCCATGCTGGACTGCACTGTCCTTAATTCAAGTTCCGCCCCCTTTATCACTGCCAGAGTGATAACCAAAAGTGCTTCGGTACTCATCTCACCACTAAAAGTGTGACTCCCTGTTCCACTTCATTATTCTATACATATCAATACATCACGAGAGGCACATTTTTGAAGGTTGTGTCTTGTGCCAGTGCATGCTTAAGGAAATTAAATGTTTTCTCAGACTTTCAGTCTTATTGTACTGTCTTTCTTTTCCTACAGTAAACATGAACAAGAATAAGCTGGATGGTCTCCGCCACAGTTCACACAGTATTTTAGAAGGTGAAAATGATCTGGGCTAAAGGGTGCTGTTGATGCTCAAAATTGCCAAATTGCCAGAACTGCCTTTGTTCACATAACCTGGGCTATAGGGGCGGATTTATGCCGGGATGGGGAGGAAACTCTTTCCCAAGCAAGAAATTTTACAAAGGCAATCCAAACTGAACCCTATTTTTTAGACAAAAAAGCCCCCGTTAATACATGGTCCGAATTGGATTCTACCCTCAAATCACCTCCTCCAAGAGTGACCCATAAGTCTGCCCCTGCTTGGCCTATGCCCATATTCATAACTAATGTCAATGGGGTGCAGAGCTTTCTTCATGCCAGATGTGATTTTTGTATTAGGAAGGGGCGTGAAACCAAATCTAAAAAACAGCATTTTATTTTTGTCACATCACATGATTATTTTTTACACAGCGATTACATTATGGTATTGTGAACTCAGACATTTTCTTTTTATACACATGAACACAACACTTCTTCAACATAAAAATTTGCTCTGTGTTCATAGACTAATGGGTTGTTGATGTTTTCCTGAAGGCACTGAGTTTCTGTAAATTTGGGCTGAGCCCGACAAAAACATTGCTTCTGCAGCCAAATTGTTCTTGCTTTAAATTTGCCACCACGCTGTTATGGGCGAGTTGGATGTAGTCACATCTTGAAGACCAGCCCAAAACAGACAAAGGACCGGCAAAAGAGAAGATGACACGGGCACTGTCTAACAATTGAAGGTTTAATGGAAAAATCAGGAAACATATAAGGCGAAAACGCATGAAACTTAAAGCAAACAAAAACAGAAAAACATCAAGAATCACACTGCACAGGAAAGGCACTTATTAAGGAATGCTGCCTCGTTTCTCTGCACAGCAACAGATGGTTTTGCTACACACGTGTCAGAGTTCTTAGCGATGCAATATGCTTCGAAAATTTCCCTGCCTATCTGGTTACTAGTCTTGCATGCTATCGACGTGTTATGTAAGTCCGGCAGGCGAGGATGATTTTCATGTTCTTTGCATTCGCGGCAGTGCAGCGCAAGGTTAGAAGAGGGGGATTTTTTCCTTGTGGAGGGAATTTTCGCACTCTTTCAATCTGACGTTTCTGCATCTAGCCGTTCGACTATAATGTATCATTCCGCATGAAAAAGGAACCCTACGCCATCATCCGCAAGGCAACTAAGCGAGCCCTGGATCTCCCGGTGGCTACCTCTAATGCCAAACTCAAGGCATTGGGGGTGCTAAACTCCTACCAGGAGCTGCGGGAGGTCCACCTCGTGAACCAATACACGCGGCTCATGCAGACGGCTCCTGGGCGCCGCCTGCTAAACCGCTTACACATCCAACACGACTGCACTCCAGAGGAGGCGGAGCGTATCCCAGTACTATGACGCCATATGCTCTGGGTCTCCCCGCTCCCCCGTAACATGGACACCGACATGCATGAAAACAGACGACAAGCGCGGGCTCGGACTCTTGAGAGACAACACGGCTCCCGACCCGGTGTATATCATGTAGACGTAGCAGGGCCATCGCCCACGGGATTTTACTCGGCCGCTGTCGTTCACCAGGAAATGCACGTTGATGGACTCTCCTTTCGAGCCCCGAATTCAATGCGGGCCGAGGAAGTAGCGATAGCGCTTGCTGCCGCCCACGCCAATTCGAGAATAATCATCACGGACTCCCGAAAAGCATGTGAACATTACTTGGCAGGGGAGATCTCCCCCTTAGCTGCTTGTATTCTACGACGGACTGCCACTGATCCAACACCCAAACGAATCATTTGGGCTCCTGGCCACCAGGGCTTACGAGGTAATGAGGCCGCTGACGCGGCTGCCCGAGCGCTTACTCACCGGGCTCCTCATCCCAGCTCTTCTGGCTCATAGACTAACCAGCCGCTGCTGCGATTCAGGGAAATATTAACACATTATAGCGACAACCACCGCCTTTTCCCGGCCCCTGCAAAAGGGCTGAGTAAGACGGAGGAGCGAACTTTAAGGCGCCTGCAGACAGGTACTCTACTCTGTCCTGCAATCATAAAACATTACGATCCTAACAGGGATGGGCGATGCCCACACTGTGGGGAGACCTGTGATATCTTCCACATGGTGTGGGCATGTACTCAAAATCCCCACCTCCCCCCTTCCCCTACCCCTTCCAGAGAGGCATGGGAGACTGCCCTCCTCAACTGCTCCTCGCTCGAGTCCCAAAGGGCTCTGATGAAACGGGCGAGAGACGGGGCCTGGTCATGCGGTGTCCTGGACTAGAGAAGCTGACCATGTAGCGGGGCCACTCTGTGGCTCCCAAAGTCTTTTTCACAAAATAAAAGTTTTCACCACCACCACCCTTGTTTTGCAACTAATGAACTTATCTGCATAGAGCACTTTTGAACATCCTTTCTGGAATAGGTCGGTTCCAGCTTCTCATTCACTGCAGCACACACTTTCCCAACTTTATGATCGGCGGAGAACACCGCCTGAACACTGCGTCGCGCTGCGATATTTTCTAGATGATGAGACACACCGAGCAGATACGGAATGGACACGACCTTCTTTTGTGTCTCTTCCTGGTGCCCCTGAGGGGCAAGTGTAGCCTTTTCTTCAGCTTTCCCAAGAGTCTTTCCGCCAACCGAGCAAGGTTCTTCTCTTAAATTTGGTACTGCAGGCATACTGAAGTGACTGTAAGTCATATCAGCACACTATTTTTGGCTCTGGGAATCAGCTAAAGCGCCTTAGAACACAGATGTTTCTGGCATTTACTTTGTCTGCTCTATCCTTTCAAAGGATAATGAGGATGAGGAAATTAAGTGTTCCCAAGCAGTTTTGTGCTCTACCTATGACACCACTCACCCACCGTATATAACAATTAAACGCGAATGGGTGTAAATGTCTCCCTACTCTCCTATGGAGGGAAATATACCTTAACAGACACAAGACTAACTTGAGCTCCCTAGAAATTGCAAAAAAAAGTTAAATTGTAAACTATGTGACTTAACATCCCTCAGCGACACGTGAGCTATTAGGAACACCATAGTGGTGGACACCAGATTAACTTTGACCAGCTGGGGTTCTTTAGGGTGCACGTGCAATGCACAGCAATTGAGGATTTCTGAATTTCTCCTTGACTGAAGTCCTACTGACCTAGCCACATGCCGCGGTAAGGCCACTGACCCAGTGGTTCAAATTGAAGGAGTAGATAGAACAGCAGCAGGAAAAACAATTTTGTGAAAAGGACTCGAGAAAGAAAAAAACTTGCAAAGACAAAGCTAGGAAAATGTGGTACATAGCTTTTCCTTGTTAGTATCCAACAAGAATCTGCTCGAGCATTTCGAAAAACAGAACCCAAAGCTATCTGCACCCAGTTTACACATTTTACATAAGTGCATATATCCTCATATGTGCAACCAAGATATGCAATGCACCATTTCCAACTGCAGTTTTCACTTTGTCAGACAAGAAATAATGATCTAATTCTAGACGAAGAAGGATAAGGTTTTCACATAGTTCACCTGAACAGGCGTGCAAAAGCGTGTGTTTAGTCTGATTGGCTCATGGTTTTGTTTTGCTGGGTCGGCGGCAAGTCTGGCAAGGATATTAGACTAGCTTAAGCTCTGATCAAGGCTGAGGTGATCCGATCTATTCGCGCCTGGAAGCTGATGAAGATGACAATATGCAGTGCATAGTGCAAGAGTGTGTTGTAGTTTAACACGAGGCGTGATCGGCTGTGCCGATAGCATAGTGCTCTAGAGCACTGGCCATCGAAGCTGATCTGTTTGTTTGAAAAACAAAAGTTGGAGATGGAGACTTTTATTCCAGGCCGCACTGCTGGAGAGCTTATTTACAAACATGTGCAGATATGCACTTCGCTTTATGTGACAGTAACCAATGAAAGCCAGACAAACGGTCTGGCTACAGAGCACTTCAGGTCTTTCGTATTTGAAGGCTTCACAGACTCTTCATAACCACCCCCCCAAAAAAAAAACAATTTTGAGGGGCGGGCACAGGGAACTTTCTTTGCTTTCAATAGCTTGAAGCATCACAGTGGCATCGAGCGCAGTGCGCCATCGAAGCCCTGTATGTAGTTAGAAACTGCACTCCATGAAATTGCTATGCACGCCAAATCTGAGATCCTGCATGATAATTCCTTCACCCCTGTGGAACAGTGGAGAGCTGAGTTAGTTAGTCGAAACAGCCTGATGATGACTGTGGCCTTGTCCTTTGAATCAGATGGGCACAGCTGGTGTGGTGCCCAGCCAGAGCACACAAACACATGCACATAGCACACACAACTAGTCACTCCCTACACAGAACGCATGCACATGCATGAACACACACACACACACACACACACGAATACAACTGGAACAGCAATGACAGCAGCACATCGTAAGCTTGGTGGCCATTTCAGTGACTGCTGCCACATGACACCCCCAACCAGTGTTTATAGAGGTGCTCTTAGTATCGTCAGTACACAGCACCCATCATCCAGCAAGGTGCTTCTCGACGGTCTCCACTGGGGCTCGGACATTACGTTTGCTGCTGTGATCGCGATCCAGTTCCTCTAGCTGGGTGGGAAATGGAGATCCAAACGCCTGTAGAATTTGTCATCAGTGGTGGACTAGAAAGGCCTTGGCAGCAGAGAGCCAAGTGTTCCGCAGTTTTGTCTGCTTGCCCACACATTCAGCATAGCGCCCTGACCAAATCGGCGTCATGGAAGGTAAGGGCAGCCTGTCGGTAGCCCTGTGAAGGCCGCAACGGATTTTCAGCGTACATCTCCACTCACAGACATGGGAACTATAAACTCTGGGCGAAGGTCTTATTTTCCAAGGTTAATTCTTAATCCGCCGTGTTGGTTCCAGCCAAACAGAAAACCACAGTCTTCTTGGAACTGAGCCGCGGGTTCAGACGAGTAAACCACATTCTCGCAGTTGTTTAGCAGAAATCGCAAATCCTTGGGGGTATTCCACAGGCAGTACTAGATTGTCCGCGGCGGTCGTCATCCGCCGCGGGCGCGAGCGTCGTCGCGGCAAATGCGCCGTGTTTGCGGTCGTTTCACGTCAGCTCTCGCAGTGTCACGGTACGCCGTGAGGTACCGAGCCTGAACTGTTTGTGATCCATAACATATTTTCACGTTGTTAAATGCGTCAGCGACCACTTTTCTTTGTGGAACGCTTATTGTGCATGAAGTTTGCAGCGGAATTCTTCTCTGCCGTGATATAACAGCGAACTGCCTGCAGCAACTCGGCAGCAAAACTGGCTGGCTGCACTGCACGCAAGAATGCACACGACTTGCACCTTTTAATATCAATTGATAACTGTTAGCTAGCCATGCAGGGTACATCGTGGATGAACAGCACGATAACTTACCGAAATTCCGAAACTGGCGCAGCAGAAACTCATGTTTCCAGCGGCTGTAGTCAGCGAACTGCTGAAGCTTCTCAGACGGTCTTTCAGCAGAAAGGCAAAGCATCATAGCTGCCTTATTTACACGACAGATTGGTCGAACAAATACTGTCACGCGCTCGTAGCACGAACGGCAGACCCAGCGAGAATGTTTTAGCTACGCAGCGCTGCTTCGTATGCACAAGACGTCTAGCCCTTTCGCAGCAACGCAGTGTGCAGCCATTCCGCTAGATTCAGTAGTAACACGTCACTTTCAGTAGATAGAGATGACAAATTAAGCTGCAGCTAAGCGAAAAGACCCCTCGAATTACTCACCTGTCCAAAAAAGGCACTTCGACCGTCACGACGTCGGCACCCTCAGCACAGCTGGACTCACCCGCTTGACAAGTAATTGCACCCTCTCATAGATTTGTATCCTTTAATTCATTGGCCTGCCAGCTAACTTAAGCCGTGCATAAAGTGGGCCTCGATACCGGTGAATTCAACGCACGGCAGCAGTCCTGTACGTCTCACATCGCGCCGGCGCCTCCGCTTTCCTACGGGTCGACCTTTTCACAAAGTGGAACCTTTTGAGCGTGACCGCTCTTTTCTGCTTCGCACAGTTCACGGAACAACCACTCAGTCACGCGGTGTTACGGGCCGGACAGAAATTATCTGCGGCGACACGTGAAATACACTCACATTTCACACATAACCAGCTATTTAAACGCAGCGGCTGGCTGCGGAGGCCACGCGCGCGACCACCAACATGGCGAACGCCGCGCCGGCAGCTAGCGCCCCTTGCGGATGACGTCACTTTTCAAGATTCTTTTACTCTCACACGCAGGCTGCTGGCGCGCCCCTACTCTCGACACCAGTCGCCATCTATCGGCGCGCGCGGCCCGATGGACTGCGGGTCGCGCCGGCGCCGCGCGTAGAATGCATGTTTACGTGTTCGCTTCTGTCGTTGTAGTGCTTCATCATAACGTATGAGGGTGTGTGCCGTGCGTCACTACTCACATTTTCCCTCTACCAGACAGTACTGCGGTTATCTTGCGCGCAGTTAGTCGTTAACGTGACATCTCCGAGTTTTTTTTCGTTCATTTGGATGTGAGTAAGTGCGGCGAGGCAGTGCGCGTCTGTCTCGTTGTTTGGGCCCACCATGATTATATTGATATTGATGATTAGCGCTTGTGTCCTGTCTTCACATTTTCTGTGTCTCGTTTTTCGCGCTACGTTTTTCAACGATGATATTCTGCTGGCTCAGGATTCTAAACGCTGGCACCGCAGCGGCGACGCTGCTCCACCGAGCCGCTGGTGCGGCGGCGCTGCTCAGGGAAATTCCGGAATAGTATTGCAAACAGCAAGGATTTTTCCCGCGGAGTAGTCGGCCAGGTAGCGTACGGACTGGAAATCGGCGCTTCTAAGCAGATTTCTGCGCTGGCGTGTCGTTTGTTGCCTTCTTTTACGTGCGCTATCATCTATGATAGTTTTAGGCACAGGAATGGGGATTTATTGATTTGATTCAGTGGTGTAGTAACTGGATAGGCGAGCTGCAGACTGCAGGTTGTCCCGACGAAGCGCGTGTTTTTGATTACCTCCTTGCGCTGAGCTTACTCTAGTTCCCATTAAACACATTTCATGGACAGGATTGTAAGCACGACCGCTCGATTTCAGTTGCTCTTTCCGCATGCATGTCATAGAGATCAAGGGGGGGGGGGGGGGGGGGTAAAGGGTTTACCGTAGTGTCTTTCTGCTTTTGCTATCTACCTTAATCATAGGAAAATATACGCGATTTTAATACATTCATTCACACTTAGTCAAATGCCTACGCAACGCTGTCATACGCGGCGAGAGCTACCGAATAAAATGAACGCGCTTCGGACCTCAGAATTCGTGAAAGCTGGATCCACTGCTAATATCTATTCAAGCCTTGATAATTTGAACAAAAGTACGTTTCTATGCACCAGGTTACATAAACCATGACAAATTGTGTTTTTTGTTGGCGCTGCGACTCAGGTAAGCCCACAGCGGTAATTTGTTGATAAACTGGCGCACCACGCATGCGACAAGAAAGCCCTGTTTGTGGGTGGTACTTTATGGCCGAAGGATTAAGAGTGCATGGGAATTGGAACTGCATGCTAGCCGCACACTTAATACTTGATATTGAACAAAAAGTTTTTTTTTTTTTTTTTTGCAGTGGAGCACCAAGACGGTAGCGATATAAGCACGAGCGCGTTCTAAGCGTCAGCACAATTCACGTGAATGTCAAACTACATGTCATTAAAACGCATCAATGTGCTCCCTTTGATAACGTGAATACTTCCTGCAACATAGCCACGCTGCGGAAGTATGCTCGGCAATGTTTTTTTAGCGCCCGAAGCGCGGCTATATGCAAGCGCGGCCGCGGAGCTGCCGCAGCCCCGCAGTCCCCAAAAAAACGCCCGCACCGCGGCGCACCAGTCGGCGGAAAATGGCCGCGCTCAGGAGCGGCTGGAGTCGCATGTAAGCGCAAAAGAGCGACGCGACACGAGTGGCGACGACAGACACCCTTGGCGCAGACCTTTCTTCACTGCGATGGGGCCGATCGAGGACCCGAAGCGCCCGAAGTGCGCGACGACCTTGTTTTCCTCACAGAGACGTAGAATGTCGGCCAGCAGATGCTCCGGAGGCCACAGGTCCGAGTCCGACAGGGAGGTAAAAACATGGGTAAAAGGACGGCATGGGGTACGCTGTCGTACGCTTGCTCGGCATGACGAAATTCATTCTACTGTTCATATGCGCGAACTCAGTCACAAGCCATGGCCGCCGCCTCGCCTCAAACTAAATTTAAAAACAAAACCTAACAGTTGTATTATTATAGGTGAGCATTTAAGCTGTAATTGAATATGCTAAAAGTTTATGTCGATTTTATGCGCCCTTTTGTTTAAATATGTTGTCACTTGGTTATGACATACTTCCGTGCGTGTCACGAGCGATCTAGCCCGGGCCCCCTCTTTTTTTTTTAAGCTGTGCTGTGCCCTACTATAACAATAATTCAAACTGTTCCTGGCGCCAATTGTCTCGCTACAGGCGTTTTCAAAAGTCGTGCGGCGAGCATCCTAGCTCTCCCTTTGACCTGGATGGACGGTGGTGGTGGTGGAAAACATTTATTTACACATGCACTACTGGAGGTATTGCATGAGCTGACCCAGAGGGGGCCAGCCCTTACAAGTACTAGGTGGAGGTCCCTAGTTCGGGATCCCAGTGGCGTCGGCCGCCTGCCGGGCTCGCGCGACCAAGGCCCGTTGGGCCTGCAGGTCAGAGCAGCCGAGCAGGGTCGCCTCCCAGTCCTCCCGGGTTGGGTTGGGGTGAGGGGGGATAGCAGGGTTGGAGGGGCAGGCCCACACCATGTGGTAAATGTCCGAAGACTTCTCCGCACAGTGCGGACAGCTGCCCGAGAAAGAAGGGTCGAAGTGTTTGAGAGCTGCCGGGCACAGCAAATTATTGGTATACAGGCGAAGCAAAAGCCGCTCCTCCGCCTTTGAGAGACCTTTACACGGGCGGGGATAAAGACCATGGACAGATTGATAATGTAAAACAATGTCTTTAAAGGAGTAAGCGGGAGTGAATTCGAGTTCCTGATCGTCGGGGTCGGAGGGGAATGTCCGGTGAGAGAGCGCGCGGGCGGCGGCGTCAGCTGCCTCATTTCCCTCAAGGCCCATGTGAGCAGGAGCCCAAACGATACGCCGGTGCGCGGGGTCCCCGGTGTAGACGCTGTTTTGGAGAATGCGGTAGGCTAGATATGGTACCCAGCCCTGCTCGACGTTCCGACATGCCCCTCGCGAGTCGGAAATAATTGTTTTTGAATTAGAATCAGATGCAGCCAACGCAATGGCGACCTCCTCCGCGTGTGTTATGTCACGGGCTCGGAAAGTCAGGCCATTCACTGTTTTGGATTGGTGGACGACTGGGGCCGTGTACCATCCCCCATGGTGGGGGCCGGAGGCATCCACGTAGAATATGCCGGGTTTCGATCCATAGTGGCGGGCCAGGGCTTCCGCCCGCGCCAGGCGCCGGCCATTATGGTCTTCACGGTTCATGTTCGCGGGAAGAGGGCGCACGTGGAGAGCGCATCTCCACTGGGATGGAATACGTACGCGCTCTTCCATAAGAGTGGTGTGTTGGATGTGCAGTCGGGCAAGCAGGCGGCGACCCGACGATGTCTTTGAGAGACGTGTGTATTGGTTGGTCAAGTGGGCTTCCCGGAGCTCCCGAAATGTGTTCACCATGCCCAGACGCGGCAACTCGCACTTCGAACGTGGATTGCAAGAGCGGTCCCCGTGTCGTTTGGTTTAACGACCCAAAGCGACTCAGGCTATGAGAGACGCTGTAGTGAAGGGCTCCGGAAATTTCGACCAACTGGGGTTCTTTAACGTACCCTGACATCGCACAGTACACGGGCCTCTAGAATTTCGCCTCCATCGAAATTCGACCGCCGCGGCCGGGATCGAACCCGCTTACGTCTTTCGGGTCAGCCGCCGAGCACCATAACCACTGAGCCACCGCGGCGGCTTAGGTCCCCGTGTCGTGGAGAGTGGGTTGTTCGCGGGCAGGGGTGCGGAGGGGTGAAAAGAGAATAATCGAGACCGCTAGTACGCTAGTGCGTAGAAGCCCACTCCCTACAGCAACCAAACAATAGTGGCCAAACAAACACAATAAACAAGGCATAACAAGGCATGCCTCCTATTGTTTGCTACGTACAGCGCCATTTCGACCGGTAAATGACGTCTCCAGTCATAAGTCTCGCGAACGTAATTATTTTTGTTTTATTTACGTCCGCATGGATAAAATTTGCAAAAAAAAAGAGAGAGATCAGAATAAGGAGCATGTTAACAGAGAGAGAGAGAGGCGACTTTATTCACACCGACATGGGCCTCGGGGCAGGTGCTCAGCCAGAGGGAGGGTCAGAACGAAAAACGGAAACTCGTTTGAACCTCCCGCGCTTTCTTCATGGCGACCAAATAAGCGTGCTCGCTTAGCCTAGCTGCTCTCCTAAACCCGGAAGCAATCTGAAAATGTGGCGCGCTCTATTACTGAACATCTTGTCTTGTGGGCGCCTTCAAATAAGGCAAAAACTTCGTTCGTCTGTCGTGGCAGGCACTACAGAGCAACCGGAAGCAGCACGCCGAAGAACTTATCGAGCGCAGCCAAGAACTCGAGCGCAAGCGGCGACGGCTATGTCATGATCCAGAGCACGGAGTAAGACGGCTAAGACCCAGAATGAGTGCCCCCGATGCAAGGCGAAAACTTCAGCGGCGAGAGAATCCTGATGAACGAGCTTGCGATGCAAGGCGAGGAAATAATGCCATCAGAATCTGGAAACGCGCGCCCGCGAAGCCAAAACCGCCGCCCGCAAGAGGAAGGCGAAAGGCGAGCCACGATGGTGCCATTCGGGTACTTGAGTGTAATTTGAGCGTCACTTCAACGCCAACCCGTTCGGGTTTGCGGGTTCGGTCAGTGAAGTGCATACTCAAAATTTCAGTGTATATCTGTACGCTGAACAGCTTCATTTACCATATGGAGGCGGGGATGAGAGAACTGCAAGTGCAGAAATTCGCAGCATCTTTGATGGTCGCGTAGCAGTTTTCTTTCAAACGATGTGTTAGACATTGGTATATATGGAGCATCCCATGATATTTGCCTACGACCGCTAAATAATTTATAATTGAATTTCTTCTTGGCGTTGTTTCGGTTTCGGTTTCATCAACTGAACTATGGTGAGATTGGTGACCATAACTGAACGACGTGTAGTTGTACTTTAGGTCACGTATGAGGCGCGAAAAAAACGGAAATTCAACTACCGATACGGCGTTTATCAGTCTAGCTCATGGTGCATTACACCGTGCTCTAGCTATTGACGCTGACTTGTTAAAATGAGTTATACGTTTCAGTGTTTATAACAGTTTTTCCGTCTCTCACGTGATCTAAAGTTCGAATACACATCGCAGCCATCGTTCGGTTGATGAAGCCGAAACAGCATGAGAGAAGAAATTATATTATAAATTATTTAGCTGTCGTAGGCGAGTTCCACGCGGTGATCCATGTATTCTAATGTCTAACGCATCATTTGAAAGCAGAAAACACGCAATAAAGTTAGGTGTCTGTAGTCTTTTAGCCTTTTTAGCTTTTCATATTCTCGACTGATGATAAAATGTGAGCATTTACATTCGCACTGTAATTCCGTCTAGCCGTGTATTTGCCTTGTCTACTGGAAAGATTGCACTCCTAGCGTTCATTGGAAGGCTCTTGGGTATGATTTCATCCGGCGAAACGTTATCTAAAAAAAATAAAAGAACCTAAAGTAGGGTCAGTCGGTGTTCGAGCTGCACTGACTTGAAGAAACAGGATTCCAATTAATTTTATCGATCTTTAATGTTCTTTTCGCGTAGTTTTTATAAAGAGCACATGCTCTCAAGTGATTTTTCTTAGCTTTAGGCCTGCTCCTATTGTGGATATGTATCATAACTCTGCGCGCGCGCTCAGACCGGCATGAAAGCCCGGGCCCGCCGTTCCGGAAAATAAGCCGTTCTGCAGCCCTGGGCTGGGTCTGGTTTGAAGTTGTGGGCCTGGGCCAGGCTCTGGACTGTACACAAAGGGCAGAAGTCAAGCTTTTTTTATTTATTATTGCAGGTTGCACTTGGAGGCGTTCTAGCAGCGACACGGATGAAAGAGGGCCATGGTTGGTTGGTTGGTTGGTGTGGGATGAGAAAAAAGAAAAAAAATCACTCAATGTTTATTAACTTTTCTGATGTCTGCTATGCTTGCATTTTTCTTACGAGAGAACTATAACAAACAATACTTCTTTTTTGTCTGCTTCCCGGAACGTCCACGAAATTAAAGAATCTTGGAGTTAAATATCTCTAGAGTTCCTCGTTGACACGGAATGAGAGAAGGCTTAACTACAGATCATTTATAATTATAAATCGAGTTTAATCAGCGTCACGGACAATGCATTGTTCAAATAACTTCGGACGCAGATGCTCGGCTGCGCCGCCGCGATGGCTCAGTGGTTACGGCGCTCGGCTGCTGACCCAAAAGACGCGGGTCCGATTCCGGCTGCGGCGATCGAATTTCGATTAAGGCGAAATTCTAGAGCCCTTTGTACTGTGCGATGTCAGCGCCAGGTGGTTGAAATTTCCGGAGCCCTTCACTACGGCGTCCTTAATAGCCGAGTCGTTTTGAGACGTTAAATTCCCTTAAGTCAAAGTCAAACATGCTCGGCCACGCTGAACAATACTAGAGAAGTTAAATTGAACCTGTCAGTGATTGAAGGGCGGCAGGCGAAAGACCACTCTTCAGCGGTCAAAATCAGCAGTGGGGTGTATTGTTTCAGGCCACCTCGGGTCGCTCAACACGAACTATGCAATAAACAGGCGCTTTTTCATTCGTCTCTTTTGAAACGCGGCTATTGTGAGGCCATAAGTTCATCTCGCGAGATCATGTTTGTTTAAAATAGATATGTCAGTGGTACATGCAAGGACGTTTTAATATTGAGACATTGCGGGCCGTAAAAAAATTGACCTGATTTAACATCTAGAGGTAACGCAAAGAAGTCGGAGCTACTCACAGGCGAGATGCACTGTTAAAGAAGCCGAGCGGGCGAACCTGTTTCGTCTCCTTTGTGTGTTTACAGAACCAAATTCTTCAAGCGTTATTGCGATTTGATCGGCTTTGCCGGCAGCTCGTTTACACTTTTTGTTCAGAGAAATTTACCTCTTGCGCTGCTGCGGGAGCAGTCTTCACGCCGAGCTTGGAGCGCCGGGCCTGGGCACAGTAGGGTTAAGATTATGTGGGCTCGGGCCGGGTCCGGGCTCAGGATTTCAGTCTCAGGCTCTGGCCGGGCTCAAGGCTCGGTATAAGGCCCGCGCAGTGCTGTAATCAGAATGAAGAACTTACTCGCATGGAAGGATGATGACACGCACACACAAGTGCCTCTTCCTTCCGTGTTGTCGTAGCTGTTTCAGGCAGGGCAGTTCCAAGTTTTCCTGTTAGAGCGAAAAGCTCCAGTCCTCCTATGCTGAGCCTGAAGGTCATCTGTCTCTTAGATTTGACCTCTAACGGGAGGCGCGCCGCATGTGCAAAATCGCGCGTAGAGGCGCCTCGATCTTCATCTTCACCTTCATCGCCAAAGCTGCATGCGCGCTTGGCAGTCGCGTCCGCCGCTGCGCTGGCTGTTGCTCGGCAGCTCCTCCTCGCCAGTTGTGGCATGTGATGTGTCACGTGATTCGCTCTTGCGCTTGGCAGTCGCTTCCGCCGCTGCGCCGACCGCCGCTCTGGACGCTCTCTCGTGCACTTGGAGCACGTGATGCATCACGTGATTTACTCTCGCTGAAGTCTTGAAACAATAGAGGTGAATCAAAACTAAACCGTGTCTAACCATGCTTAACAGATCTTCCGCTCTGTATACACCTGGCTCAGCTGAGTTGAGCCTCAGCCACTATTTTCTGGCGTGCTTACAGGGAGTCAGTTAGTCGTATTATTTTCACCTTGACTTGCACACTCGCAGGCAGCCGTTGCTGTGCTCAGCGCGCCCTATAGAACGACGACGATGGATATGTTCTCCCGTCAGTTCTTCAAAGCGTCTCCGCCAAGACAGACTTGCCCGTGTGCCCGGCTATGATGGCCGATGAGACCAAAAATTTGGGCGCTGCATACAGGAGTGTCAGATAAAATTCCAACAAGGAAGGGTGTCAGGCAGGGAGACACGATCTCGCCAATACTATTCACTGCCTGTTTACAGGAGGTATTCCGAGGCTTGTATTGGGAACAGCTGGGGAAGAGTTAATGGAGAATACCTAAGTTATCTGTGATTAGCTGATGACATTGCATTGCCATGTCACTCAGATGAACTGCAAAGTTAGGCAGAACAAAATGGTGGGTCTAAAAAATAACATGCAGAAAACCAAAGTAATGTTCAACAGTCTAGCAAGGGAACAGCAGTTCACAATTGGCAGCGAGGTACTGGAAGCAGTGATAGATCATGTGTACTTAGGGCAGGTAGTGACCGCTGATTCGGATCATGAGAGGGAAATAACTAGAAGAATAAGAATGGGGTGGAGCGCACATGGCAGGATATTTCAGATCATAATGGCAGCTTACCAATATCCCCCAAGAGCAAAGTACACAACAGCTGTATCCTACCGGTATTCACTTATGTGTCAGAACCGTGGAGGGTAACGAAGAGGGTTGAGCTTAAGGACAACGCAGTAAGCTATGGAAAGAAAAGTGATAGGTGTAACGTTAAGAGACCGCCAGCGGGCAGAGTGGGTGTAGGAACAAACGTGGGTTAATGACATCCCAGTCGAAATCAAGAGGAAGAAATAGGCTCGGGCAGAACATGTAATGTGAAGGCAAGATAACCGATGGTCCCCAAGGGTAACGGGGTGGATTCCAAGAGAAGGCAAGCGTAGCAGGGAGCGGCAGAAAGTCAGATGGGCGGATGAGATTAAGAAGTCTGCGGGGATACGGTAGCTGCAGCTGGCAAAGGACAGGGTTGATTATAGACACAAGAGAGGCCTTTGCCCTGCAGTGGGCGTAGTCATGCTGATGATGATGATGAGCTTGAAAACTCCGTCAGTATGGAAAAGGCTGAAATCTCAATTCGTGAAATTATCTATAACTTCATATGAAAACAATTTTCGCCAAATTTTAGTCGTCAGTTTCCCCGAATGGAACATCACTGGATTTCCAAGCAGAGATCGTTGTTGAAAATTTTATTTTTCCAATGCTGGGTGCCCTGATGACGTGTGAAACAAATTATATAGGCTGTGTAGTTAGCACCCGGCTTACAACAACTGGCCACGCTACCCGCCCCCTAACAGTGCACATACTCCTCAGCGGCAAGCGTTTTCTGCCTCTGCAGCTCTCTTCACCCCGTTGCGGCAGATGTGTACGACAGATCATAAGACGTGAAGCACCATCTGGGACGGAGTGAAAACGTGAACGTTTACTTACAAGACGAAAACAACGGAAAGATGACAACGTCTGCGCTCCTCTTTATAGCGATAACGATTCCGGAACAGTACCGAACCAAAGTGAAGAAATTAATAATTAGTAGAGCTGAGGTCGTTATTAACGCAGGACGGGCGCGACATTTCGAATACGTTGAGAAGGAGTTATAGCGCACAACGGTCGGTAATGTTTCAATGAGAAGAGGTGCCGAAGACCGCGGAAAGGCCCTGCCACTGGAGCAAAAAAACAGAAGCGGGGACACACAGCTCAGTGCTGAGCATTCTCGGCGAGTTAAAATTTGCTCGTTTTTTTCACGCTTTGTATGTCTTCAAGAGAATAGCTTCCACGACTACCTATAGTACGTATTACTCCAGCCCCAACGTATGCCACATGGCAAGTGCTCGAATACAAAAAAAAAAAGGAAACATACCGCCTCAAGCCTCAGAGCATAGATGAACTGAGGGTCACTAATTAACGTTCGTTAAATATTCGCCCCAAAAATTTCGGCAAAAATTTTACCATTCAGGCATGATTCGATTTTGGAGTTTTGCTCGAAAAACTAACTTCAGAGAATAAGCGCGTTGTTGTTCTGCCTCTATCATGTTGGAAATATTCCATAATCTGTTACCGAACGAACGCCTCCAGGGGTGCCCTGTCGAAAGAGAAATATAATTTGATAAGCTTTGCTTACATGTGTTTTTATGGGTGGCGCTACCGCCTCGTCGACTTCCATGCGCTCGTTTAGCGGTGTTTTAAGAATGCATCGCCTTCGGAATGACGCTTCATATTTTCATAATCTGTTCTATAGGATGAACCTGGTTGCTCTTCACGAAAGTATGTAGCTCATAGGTGCACTGCGAAATCAGACAACTGCTTTGGAAGCTTGTGCTTCCATGTATTCCTACGGGCGTTAAGCCTACTTTTCACCCACCGTTTTGCCCCAGTCGTCCGAGCCGGAGACAGCAGCGCCACAGCATCGTGCCTACGCCACAGATTTGTGTTCGTCTATGCGCGATAGCTCTTGTTTGTGAGTGCATGGTGCGAATTTGCTTTCGCTTTTGTTGTTTTCCAAAAGAAAGGGCGAAAACTGAGCTAGAATTAGGATGTTGTATAGGTTTTAGTTTTATGGGGGTTTAACGTCCTAGAGCGACTCAGGCTATGAGGGATGCCGCAGTGAAGGGCTCCGGAAATTTCGACCACCTGGAGTTCTTTAACATTTTCTTATTTTATTTATTTATTTATTTATTCACTTATTACCTGCATCGCCTGTTTCAGGCATTACAGCATGAGGGACATCTTCGTAACAAAAATCACATCGAAATCACATGCGCAAAACGTGGTAGAAAGCATCATTTGCTACTGAAACAACATTGGGGGCAAAGCATTCCAGTCTGATCGTGCGTGCAAAAAAAGAATAACGCAAGACCTCACTTCTAAAAGAAAGTTCACGAACTTTCAGAGTAGTCACGCCTTTTCGATGTATAAGATTGAGGTTTTATGAATTGATCTCTACTTATTCCGGTTTCACAGTAGTATATATTAAGAAAAAAATTTTCACCTCAAATCTTTCCTGCACTACTTCAGCTCCTGCCATTTCAGTTTGGTTTCAATTTCTCGCACACTAAAATTTTTGCTCCAGTTTCCGTGAACAAACCTCACTGCCCTGTTTTGGATCTTCTCCTCAAGTACATCAAGTTTGGCAGTGTACGGGTCCCAGCACACGCAAGCGTATTCTAATAACGAGCGGACATTAGCAAAATATAGCTTTTCTACAAGACTACTTGGTAGCTGACTAAAATTGCGTCGTAAGAATCCCAACACCCTAGCAGCTTTAGTCTTTATGCAGTTAATGTGTTTTGCCCATCTAAGATCTGACGTAAAAAGAACTCCCAGATATTTATGTTCTCAAAACCCTTTTTAAATCTGTGCTACCTAATGTATAATTGTTTATTTGATATGACCCTGATTCTTGTAAAAGTGACGTGTACACACATTTCCACATTAAGAGGCATCTTCCATTTAGTGCACCATTCCAGTACTGTATCCAGATCATTTTTCAAACGTTCATGATCACGTGCATTATTAATCACCCTGTAGACAACACAGTCGTAAGTAAACATTTTGAAAGATGACTGAATACCTTCAGCAATATCATTAATAAAAAGCAAAAACAAAAGAGGACCCAAAATTGAACCCTGGGGCACTCCTGAAGTCACATCAACATAAGCAGATGAACATCCATTAACCACCACGGTCTGCCGTCTTTGGGAAAGGTATTCGGCTGTCCACATAATGATACTTTCGTTAAGCTTATGCCTTCGCAATTTGGAGATTAGAAGGTCATGATGAACAACGACAAACGCTTTCCTGAAGTTAAGAAAAATACAATCAATCAGTTGTCTATTGTCGATAGCTACTGCTAAGTCATGCGTAAATTCAACCAGTTGCGTTGAACAAGAAAACCCTTGACGGAATCCATGTGGACTAGGATGAATAAGACTGTACTTAGCCAGATGAGACATAATACAACTATGAAGAATATGTTCCATTGTTTTGCACACTACACTTGTTAGTGACACCGGTCTGTAGTTCTCCACGTGGTTTTTTGGTCCTTTCTTATGTACAGGGACAACACGCGCCATCTTCCACTCACTAGGTAATGTAGTTTCAAACAAGCTCTTTTGGAATAAAAGCAGAAAATATTGGGACAATATCACTGAACATTTAGAGATTAACGCGACAGGAATGTCGTCTGGGCTACATGCTTTGTTTGCTTTAATGCCATCCAAAAGTTTTCTAATATCCATCATGCTAAAACTGACTTGTGGCATTAAATCTAGTTCAAACTGGGAAACCGTAGCTGTGATTGAAAACTGAGGAAAAGTAACTACTGAACAGCTCAGCCTTGTGTGCATCATCATTAACTATTATTCCATGATCTATCAGCGGGGGGATAGAGACACTGTATATACCGTTGCGTCTAACAAATCTTCAGAATTTTTTTTGGTCTTCAACTAGCTTCAGTCCAAGGTCCTGAAAACAGGATTCCTTTGCCGAAATGGCCATGTTTCGGAATTCGCATGCCAGTTTTTTAAGCTCAAGGTGTGTTCTAGCGCATCCGGTTCGTTTTGTCTTGCGATAAGCACGCCGCACTCTACGAAGAAAAATACGCAGTTGCTTATTAAACCACAGTTTATCTCTGGATCGCCTGCTTGACAAGACCCGTGTCGGGATGAAAGTTTCGCTGGGTGTAAACAGCTTCCCTTTAAGGACGTTCCATAGCTGTTCGGTGCTCAGGTCGTCTGCTAGCGTACCAAACGTTGGATAAAAACACTCAATAGCTGAATTAATCGCATCAAGGTTGCCTTTACTGTAAACATACACTTTTCTAGTGGGTTTCTTAACAACTGGCAAATTTGGTCACTAATACCAGGCAAGACGTGCACATCTGATACAACATTCGGAGTGTTGCACAACAATAAATCGAGCACATGACCGGTGCCATCGTTTCGTGATGGCACGCAAACATTTTGTTGAAACGTATGGTCATAAAGAAAATAAAAAAAGCAGAATATAAGCTACCAGAAGCAGTAGTTCTGGGATCATTGTGCAACCAGTCAATGTCAAGCAGGTTGAAGTCCCCCCTAACAAAATGTGGTCACATTTAATGGTATCGACTAGCTGCGACAGTTTCACAGTCTGGTCGTAGGTTGCATTAGGAGGCCGCGGAGTATGGCCCAATGGCAAGCGTTTTGCCATTTGCTAAGCGTAATTTACAAAAACAGACTCAACCTCAGTAGCACTGCAATCTAATAATACACATGGTATACCGCGGCGTACCAGAACAAACGCCCCGCCTCCTCTTGAATTTCTATCGCATCGAAAGCAGTAATAGCCATCGGGAAGAACTTCCGAGCCCAATATAGAACAATCAATCGAGGACTCCGTGCCCAGTATTATTGCTGGTTGCACCGAACGGATCAGTAAGAAGAAATCTTCAACTTTGTTCTTTATACTTCTGCAATTGATTAGCATAACAGTGAGCGGCCGAACGGCTGTCTGCGAACTAATCGGTCATATCTGAACCAAGCCCCATGACGCGCTGTCAACCTGATATCTTTTATCATCTAGATGCAAAGTTTCATATCTTAATATCGGTTTCTTTCCCTCTGTGCCATCCTGCTTAGCGAACTCCCACAATTTCTTTCTTTTCTCACGAGTAGAACGTACGAAATCTTCTGATATGCTGTTTTCTGTACCTTTCAATTTGTACGCCTTAAGCAGCACTGCCTGACGTTCCTTAAACGAAGGAAACTTCACAAGTATCGGACGCTTTTTCTAAACATGGTGGTCCCTATTCTATGTGCATGCTCGATATTAACACTGGTTAGTCCAAGGGAATCCTTACATAAATCAGCAATCAGCTGCTCTGGCTTTGTCGCCGTCACGTCTGCTACTGAGTCCACGAGACCGTAAAACAAAAGGTTGCACCTCCTCTCTCTGTTTTCAGGGTTAGCCACTCTTTCTTCAGTTCTCGTCAACGTTTCATGTATCTGATGTTGCTGCTCCTCAACATCACACGTACACGGGCCTCTAGCGAACTAATCATTAATTTATGGGCCAGTAACGAACCAATCATTAATTTAATTGCCACCTTCCACGGGGAGGTGCGGGGGGTACTTTGCTTACACTCCGGTGAACAGGTTACCACCTGTCACGGTGGGCAGGTTGTGATGACGCCACATAGTCACGTGACGTATAGGCGGCAGGCAGGCTGCCTATCGGCAATACCGACGCCGGATGTTCTGCATAACAGGAACATTAACACTATCGCGTTAATAAAAAGAGGAAGACAAAGAGGTTAACTGGAAATAGGATTAATAGTACCTTACTGCTCGGCAAGAAGCAAAAGTAAGGAGTGAGCGGTAGTTACAGTTCTACGAGAACCTTATATTGACAACGCTCAACCCTTCAAGTCTGGGATAAATTTTTGCACCCTCCTGGCTTCGACTGTCTTTGTGATGGAGGCCGCGAGCAGCTGGCCCATAGCAGCGACGGACGGGCCAGTTTTTCCAGTCATCCCACCTCGTGCACAACACCTGGCTGACATTACACGACGCAGCCTTGTGCAAAATTTAACCGTAACCGCCACGCATTAAGGTGCGGATGACACCAACGCATCCGTCTGCAAGCAGTAGAACTGCACATTCCTGCCACCGAGCGTACCTGGCAGAAGTTGCCATAAGCCACGCGTGCAGAGGCGCCGACCACCGCCAGCGCGGTGTCGACGGCGTCGCAATGTTACCCTGCCCTACTCTGGTGCGGCACCAGCGGCGTGCAACTGGCTTCGCCGCTCTCCTCTCCGCCGTTGCCGCTGGCTGGGCAAGGGTGTGGAGAGCAGGCCGTAATGGGGCCATCTCCTCTCGCCGAGCAGACCGGGCCGGTGTGGCGTGCCGGGGACCCCCCGGCGGTAGAGAGGGGGACAGCTCCTCGGCAGCCGAGTCAGTCGGGGACTGTTGAGCGGACTACGCAGCACGGGCCCTCTTTCGCGGGCGTGATGGTTTCGGCGTGTGTGCAGCGACCGGCACGAGTCGTCCGCCGGATCCTCTGCTGAGGCTCTCTGATCTGTCGCGCCAGGGCGTCGGTGTTCACGCGCCCGTGCCTCGTTAAGGGCGACCTTCGGACCTGTTCGTGTCGTTTGGCTGGCCGCCGCAGATCGGCCCCCACGGCTGAGTTCGTCGCTCCGAGGAGAGGGGTCGGCGTGCCCGCCTGGACCGAGAACGGCGGAGCGACATACACCTCGCATCGGGGATCGGATAATTTCGGCGGCGGAGGGGCTCGTGCCTGCGAAGGAAGGAACAAGTGCTGTGCGCGACGTTAACGGTCGGTTGGTTCTTGTTGGTCCACTGCGCCTGGTTCCGGTGACCCGCTGCCCATTTCGGAATACTACAGGCTTCGACGAGTGAAGGGTGAGCGCATGGTCTATCAGTTAAAATGTATGAACGGCTCTCTTGTCATGTGGGAAGTCTGTGGTGGGGCAGCATCCTTCGCCGACTCGCGTCTTTTTCCTGACTTAAAGGCATGACTTCTTTAATTTGGGCTCGTAAACTTGTTTTATTGCCTCCTCACAAAAACAACATCGCAGATTTAGCTACAATATCTCAATGCCCAAATTGGATGTGGACACGTCGCGCTTTTATACTACATTACAAAAATGTCCGTAAAACTGCGCTTATTATCGTAAAAATGTCCTATCAGACCATTTCAGTAAGCCTTACAAATCCTGACCTGATACACTTGTTCTGCGATCAGGTCAGGGTGTTTAAATGACGGTGTATGGCACCTGCTATTATTAACACAACGCGCGATTTTAAAGCAATCGATGCCAATTCCCTTAATCAACGCCCAGCCATACTGCAATGCACAGCTATGCCATTCTCTTATTGTCCAAAACGTGGGAGTGGATGACGTAGTATACACAAGAGGACATACAAATTCTCGAGCATGCAACCAAGAAAATTCCCTTGGCATGCAGTTGGTTATGCTTCCAAGGCGCGTTTTGGTCCGATGCGCTTGAGTTGCGAGCAGACAAGCCAGCGCGCGCTTGAAATTCTCCGCCTTGTTCTTGCAGAATGCGAAGACCCACATTCCGAGCCGCAAAAGACGAGTGTGGACTCCCGGACGATGTACGCATACTGTGAAGGTCATTTAGAAAGACGGATGTATGTGGTTATTAGCCTGTTAGATAATTTCCGCCGACCAGCGACTCCCTTACAAGAATTCTTGCGGTAGTGATTGGGCCGGGAAATGGTTCTTTTACATCTGCGATCGTGTATAGTGCATAAATGTACCGTTCCATGGTTCGCTCTCGCACATCAGTTATACGCGCGCTTTCTGCACAATGCGAGCATTTTAGCTACAAACTTGAAAAGCGCAGAGGTTTCGATCTGAAATTTTCACACTTTATGCTCATTAACCGCGATAATAAGGTATCTTTTTCTTTAGCTATACTTCCAAAATTTCCCAATCACTTGACCGACGTGGAGCATGAGAGCGCATCGTAGTGTGGGAAGACCACCTTTTCTCGAGCGCAGTGAGGAACCAGGATTTTTCGTTAGTGTTCAGAGCACTCCAAATGAGGCTCAAAGCATGCGAATCTAAAACTCATATGCGCACTTTTTCGTCGTAATTTCACAGCTTGTTGGGATGACGTGGCGTACAAATGGACAGAGCCTGATAGCTTCCCTGTGACTGCTTTCGTTGTTTTCTTCTCTTTCTTTCGAACCTCCGACACGCAAGATAGCGACGCCCGTCATCGTATACGACAGATGCAGCCGTTCACACCTCTAATGAGCCACAGAAATATTCTTGCAAAAATTTTCTTTCACGAGAAAGTGGTCGATATGTAGCTATCATGTTGCAAGTGTGTTCAGCGTTATGAGCCACTTGTGGAAGTAATTCTTTAAAGAATCAGCCCTTGACCAGTGTGAGATGGTCAGCAGGCTCATTTAATAGTACACGAGAATTAACCAAAATCTGAAACAGACAGCTGGTTGTCCATTAACTATAGTCGTTAAATCAGAAGGTGTTCCACTCACCGAGCCTTTGCAGCTCTAACAGACCGAAATATATTTCTGTCTTGCCCGGTTGCCAATTTGTACCGTACGTACTGTATAATCTTTCCACAAACCATGTTCACACAGCACGATTGCTAACTGCGGGGCGTAAGAGCGCCAGGCAAGGTGATCGATGAGGGCCAGATCGAAGAAATGTGGACTGCAGTGTGAGCAGCTGTCTGGCGTAGAAAATACACCAAGCTCAAAAACGAGGGCAGTGGACAGACACCCGTAGTAAGAACATATCAACTATGCGCACAACGAGAGTCATTTTTCAATTACCGAAGAGGCACAGCTGACACGTGCGGACAGCCTTGCGAAAGAGTGAGCGCCAGCTGAAAGAATAAGCATTCCTGGCTCTCAAAAAAGAAAGAAAAAAGTGGGTGCGACGTGCCACTTAGCAGTACTACAGTTAAATGTTTTACGTTAGCAAGTTCGATGCCTAACTTGAAAGACACAGGTCGCAGACACGTAATCGCTTCCTCGAAGAAGTGACAACCGCTGACGCACCTGCAGGAGTTGCTGTGAAAGCCGAACAGCAAACGCCTGAGCGCAGCGAGGCTGGTTTTGATATTGTGTGTCACTGGAACGCGGCGACTCCGCACAGGCAAACGAATGGATTGCCCTCGTTGCGTGCATCAATCGCGTTCCTGTTCAATTGTCCGTAAGGGGCTTGGCAGCGTCCGTGATGAAAGAAGGCGTAGTTTCGCCAGTCCATTTCACACATCCTTCGTGCCAGGAAGTGGGAACCACCCGATTTTCGATCATGGTATCTGCGAATGCTCCAGCAAAGTCGATCATCATTTCGTAAAATGAAAAAAAGATGACGTAATATCCCATTCTTTAAAATCACTCCGGCGGTTATGCACGATGACAAGCTTGCGCTAATCAATCTTGGCATGGCCTAGTTTTCTTCTTGTGGCTCGCATATCTGTCAAGATTACTAGCGCGATAAAGCGTACTTGCATTGTAGCCACAGTATACTGTACATTGCATCTGCCGTATACGGCAGATGCAATGAAAGGCTACACGCAAGTTCATTCCCAGGCTGTGCATTCTATTCATCATGTCCTCCTGAGAGGAACCGCAATCAGCGACGAACCACTGTGAGGACGCTTCCGCTCCAGATATCTATTAGCTATACTCTCAGCAGAAAGGAGTTAAGCGGGTGTAAACCGTCCTCTAGCGTATACCTTTTTTTATGGGAGGGAGTGCGCTAGAGGACAGTGTACTCCCTTTTTACTCCCATACAGGCGTATTGTCATTTAAAGTGTACTCTTCAGCGAAAGTATGCGTTTACCAGGGTGTGTGACGAAAAAGATACGCTTCTGAAGCCATAGCGTACATTGCAAGGAGCAATGACCGTGAAATGGGCTATGAGCAGCATAGCATACGGACTTCCAACGCTATGCGTTAAGAAAGGTCTTCCACTGCCTAGAACAAAACATCTCAGCCCACACTATCTCCCGACCCTAACAGTCGGGGGTTGGATTGCCATAAGGCGGACACGTAACCACGCTAACGGCCTCGTACATTTGTCGCGAAAGCCGTGCCAGCTTGCTTCGCACGGTGCTCGGGCACTCGATCATGCAGCCCAAACGTTAATGGTCGTTCCGCCGTCAGTGAGCGTGGCCGCTGGCGTTTTGTCTTACCGTCGAGGATCGCAATCTGTCTCCGTTTGCTTATGTCGCCCGTACACGGTCGTTCCGTGCCTCTTCGGTGCTCTCTGCGAATGGCTGCACGGTCCGCTGCCTGTCTTCTTTTCCGGTTTCTCGGTGTCTTTTGTCCTTATTCGCACTTTATTTTCCCGCGGATTCTACTGTCTGGATATAAATGATGTCGGCTTTCGCTGCCCTGTTTGTTCTGCTCAGTTTCTGGCTGAAAAATGGAACGTGGCGGGTGTAATCTTTTGAAAGTTTCGAATATGTGAAGTGGCAAAAGCAACACACAAGAAAGGAAACGGACGAAAATCTCCCTGCTGCAAGGAAGCAGGATCTATATAGAGTTTTCGCGATTTCCGCTCTCAGGTTATGCACTTAGGGCGAGGCCCGCAAACGCAAGAAGGCGCCCAGACACTGCAGAATGTCATATTCGCACTCGTCCGCCATTGTTAAAACTGGCTTCCACATGGAACACGGAAACGTATTTCAGGCTCTTCCCTAGATCTTATTTCCTTACGCTTCCAATTGTGGCCGCCACGCACCGTGTATATACCTTTCACGGGCCTCAGTTGTTCCTCCCAACACCGTGCTCTACTCTCTTCCGTGCGTGTAATGACTTGATTTCAGCTCCGCTTTCGCGTTTTGCTAGTACATGCAGTCACATCCACACTTCCCGTTAGTCAGCTAGCCGTAACAACCGTTATTACGCAGTTCATGCGAAGCACGTATTCTGGAGCAACCGTATTTCAACAGTCTCTGCAACAAAAAGAATACAAAGAAAAAGCCGAGAGGAACCCGTCCAAAGAAAATTTGTTAATGAAATAAGAGGCCCCGTAGTCGCCGTGTACAAGAAGACTCAGCCGAGAGTACTGTTCCTTTTGTAGGCAAATGAGCGGCCGGCAGTGCCTCTAAGCCAGCAGCGGGGGGCGAGCGGTGATAGCAAAGCGTGAGCAGCTGCTGCCTGCGCTCGCTTAAGCGACAGGCAGCGGGACGCGTTGTTTGAACAATGGTTCCCACAGCCGTAGTCCAAAATATAGCGGCAGCGTGTGCTAGAGCAACGGGGACGTGTTACGATGTTGCGCGATGCAAGGGCGGTCTTAAAAAGAATTGCGGGGGAAATGCGCACGAAGAATCGCTCTGGTTCGCGTAATTAGAGACGAGACAGAAGACGCACGCGCTTGCTTGGCAAATCTCTCTCCTGTGATTGCCACGTCCATGCCGCCATCTTTCTTTTCTACAAGAAACGAGATATGAGAGACAAACACTGTCTTTTTTCCTTTTTTGAAGCTTTCTTCCTTTAAGCGATTCTTTTTGTGCGAAACACCGCTTGGTGTTTTCTTTTTCTTTGTGAAAGAAAGAAAGAAAGAAAGAAAGAAAGAAAGAAAGAAAGAAAGAAAGAAAGAAAGAAAGAAAGAAAGAGAGAAAGAAAGAAAGAAAGAAAGAAAGAAAGAAGGAAAGAAAGAAAGAAAGAAAGAAAGAAAGAAAGAAAGAAAGAAAGAAAGAAAGAAAGAAAGAAAGAAAGAAAGAAAGAAAGAAAGAAAGAAAGAAAGAAAGAAAGAAAGAAAGAAAGATGCCTGGCATGTAGGCAGACCCGCTGAAATCCGGATAGCAAATTCTTGCCCAGCGTATCAATCAATACGAGCGTCATTTACTACAGTGTGACATCAATGTGAATGATTCAAAAATTTTGTCTGACATATCGCAGAGCAGTTAGCTCGTCTTTATATCTTTTTCTTACCTTAAATTCTGAAATACTGCCAGGGTCAGTGTTGTTGAAGTCGATACAGTAAAATGCACCGACTATGTGTCAACTGATGGGAGTTTTGAGAGTGATGCCGGCGAATTGTTTACATAGAATGCATTGGCGCGCTTGCACCGTTGTAATCTGCGTAAGCAACCTCTCACTCATAGGACTAGGCTCAAAGCACGCCGTCTAAATGTGCAACGCTGACGCGTATGCATATGCTGTATACCTTCCGGCATCTTCTCTGTTTGCAGAACTGAGCGCGCACTCGAGTACCACTCAACACGCACACACGCTGGTACGTCGGATTCACAGAGCGCGTGGACGTCACCACTGCGTCGTGCGGCCCGTCCGGTCCCTATATATTTCATCGCCAACGAGGCACGCGCAGCGGAGGGTCGCACTGGGAGACCAAACAAAAGCGCGCCCGTAATGAGCAGAGCAGCCGAGCAAGGAGAGCGAGGCAGGGCGCTCTCCCACGTGACGCTGCGGCCACGGCCGCGACTCGCGCATGATGCCTCGGCACGCACGGCCAAGCGTGAAGATTGACAACTCGCTGTGCACGGCCTCACTCTCTATCTCTCCCTCTCTGGCCCGCACGCGCTGCTTAGGTCCCATTCTTTTCTTTGTTTCTCGCTCGCAGGAGCGCGGCGCGGCTCCAGCACTGCGCGAAAAAAGTAAAAGGGAACGCCGAGCTATAGAAGAGAGCGACGAACGACCTTCTCAGCGCGCCCTTCGCTTGTCAGGAGCGCGTTTTCTGTTCCATGGCTTCGGGCACGCAGTGTCGTGCGACACGCCAGATTTCACGTCGCACCATAAAGGGGTTGCGGGATCCAAACGGGCGAGTTGTCTTCAACAAAATTTGTAGCATTTCTTTTACTCCTTTTCTTTCTAATTTCGAGCCGCTATTGTTGTCTCGCTCGCTTCTTCTTTCACCATCATTCTCTCTCTCTCTCTCATTCATCACTTGTTCTTGGAGTGCGTGTCGCGTTCGCAACTCAACTCGCCAGACGTGTGCCTCACGCTGGATCCGCGCATCACACTGCCCTGCTTTCAGTTTTTCTTCGTACGCGCTTTCGAGACGTTCCTCGGCTTCACTTTCATCCCGTCTCTTCCTGCTCGCCCGTGCGCTGCCATTGTGATGCGTGTCCTCGCACACCCGGCCCCCCACCCTTTGTGTTAGCGTCCCGAAAACGGGGCGCAGCTGCGTCCTGGGTGGCCTGTCCGATGACGCGCGGCTACACGTCGTGCCACGGGGCAACCCGTTCGCCCTGAAACGCCGAACGCTGGCGGCCGCGCGCGACCAGGAAGATTCCGGCACGTAACCAAATCGAAGTAAGAATGAACGTCGAAGCTGGGTCAAGTGTGCAATCTGAGGTGATGTGGAGGTGGTCGCTTAGCATCAGCCGATCCAGGAGTCATAAATTCTTCCTGGTTCTCTTTCTTTTTAGAACCACCGCATCCGTTAGTATAAGGCTGTTTGCAGATGACTGTGTCCTATTCAAAACTATCCGTTGTACCAATGACCAAATCGTTTTGAATAATAACCTTAATGCTGTGAACCAGTGGTGTAATCTTTGGTCTATGGAATTAAACAGAGAAAAATCTGTCCTTCTTCGGGTAACAAACAAGAAATCTCCGGCTCAGTTTTTGTACAAAATCATGCAACGAATATCCAATAGTTCAGGTCAACGAGTGTAAATACTTAGGTGTTACGATAACTAACAACTTGAACTGGACCAGCCACATTAATAAAATCTGTACATCAGCCCTTAGGAAATTAGGGTTTCTTCGTTTCAAATTAAGGTCGGCCCCTTCCAATGTTAAGCTGCTTGCATACAATACCCTTATCAGACCTCAGCTGGAATATGGCTGTACAGTATGGGACCCTCACTTGAAAAAAGACGTAAATAAACTAGAAATTGTACAGAGAAAGGCAGTTCGTTTCATATTCAATTCATACCGCAGATTAGATTCACCATCGTCTCTAATGAGTGCTAACAACATTTTGACCTTAGAAAGCAGAAGAAAGATTTCCAGGCTGCGGTTTCTATATCGGCTCTGCAATCACCAACTTGGTATAAACGCGCGATTGTTCATTCATCCACGTGAGGGTCGTCAAACTCGGCACTCCCATCTTTACAACCTGGAACCAATCTTTGCGCGTACTAACAGGTTTAAGAACTCATTTTTTCCACGCACTGTCTCCCAATGGAATGCACTCCCAATAGAAGTTTTTTCCGCGCATGATGTAAGAACGTGTACGAAAAGCTCTGGGTTGATATTACTCTTCGCTTTTGCTGATTCATTTCTTTTCCTTCTTTTTCTGTGTTTGACTGCATGCTGCGTGTTTTATACCCTATGATTGCTTGTGTTGCTTTTTTGTGAGTGCTTGCTAATGGTGGCGCTGAATTGCGTTTACTTATGACCTGTATTGCCCTCCTGCTTGGTCTTCAATGACTGCAGTATGTTTTAAATAAAAAATAAAAATAAAAAGGTGACCATGCAGAATAGAGGCAATGAAGGATAGCTATTACTGCTTTTCTCTTCCAGGTGCTTGCGAGTGTAAAGTAGAATATAATGGAATATAAACCTTCAATCATGATAGCTCAAGCCCCAGGAGACACCTTAAAAACCTGTTTGGTCAGCACGGGCGACCAGTACCCGTACATGACACGATTTCCAGTGCGTTGTGCGTTGAAACGAAAGGGAACACTGAAATAGCCAGTGGAAGGTGGTGCGGCCGCCGCGGTGGCTCAGTGGTAATGGCGCTCGGATGCTGACCCGAAAGACGCGGGTTCGATCCCGGTCGCGGCTGTCGAATTTCAATGGAGCTGAAATTCTAGAGGCCCGTGTACTGTGCGATGTCAGTGCACGTTAAAGAACTCCTGGTGGTCGAAATTTCCGGTGCCCTTCACTACGGCGTCCCTCATAGCCTGAGTCGCTTTGGAACATCAAACCCCATAAACCAAACCGAACCAGATCGAAGATGGTGCCTCGAGAGTTCGAGGGGGCAGATAGATGCTTGCCATTTGACACTACCACTGGTTGAAAGCTCGAACAGGGGATTGGCTCCAAAAACAATCTCCCAAAGGATTCGCCTCCTGTTGCAGCAACAATGGCGTACTATCATAGACAGAAAAACATCGAACTGCACTTGCACAAAAAATTTAATTACACCATAGGTAGCCAGCGCTATCTAGCCCGTTCTTGTCACGGGCAGTGTTCGCTTGCCTGAGTAGGTAACGTGGTTTACTTGTGGGTATCACTTTCAGCTTCTAGCCCCAAGGTGCAAAGACAAGTGGAAATTTTCTGCTGCCCTTAACGTCGCCACGTCTTGTATGGATAAACTTAGCGCCTTCGTCACGCTTGAGAGATCGCATGTAACGTATAATTACTTCTCGATTAACCTAAGCATCCATGGCCGGAACTGGACAATTTCCTTGAGCAAGTTTTACGCCTGTGGCGATGGCCTCCGACTTTATTTTCCTGGCAAGTTCCGCCTACTTTCGCTGAAACAGCACAGGGATTCTTTCTGAGTATATTCAATGGCGAGAGAGAGAAGCCACCAATGAAGGCGTTTGGCGGGAGTTCTTGGGAGTGGCGCAACATAGTAATACGCAGGTACCATTGGGGCTGGACCAGACTCCGAAATAGAGAGAGAGAGTGAAAAGAATGGGAGATAAGAAAGAATGGGAGATAACCAATGTTACGCTGCTCGGATGCCTATGGCGTTGCTTGCGCACATGCTGGGAGTGGTAAGAAAGATGGCTGGTTTCGCAATATGCGTGCGAGCAGACAAACCGCGTGGACGCCATTCGTTCTCCACTCAGCCGCATGGTTCTTCAAACTGCAGCCGTGGCGGCTGCTTCGATCGATCGAAAGAAACCGCATCCACTCAACAAACCTTTCGTTTTGTTCCCTTGTGGCCAAAACACCATCGCGAGTTGAGCGTCAGCATTCATGTTCTCTCTGCCTGACGTTGTCCGAGGTTATGACAGACAATAAACTTTTACGGCGTTCATATTTGAGAATGACGTGCCAAGAAACGAAACACTTAAAGAGAGCAAAGAAATGTAGCTGGCAACCTGTGACGTGCTATAATGTACGAAGCGGGTGAAGATGATTGATGCCAAGGACACGCCATGCTTACGAAACACACGCGTTAATGGGTTAATGGGTTTTTTACATGTCAAAACAACGCGCCGGGCTACGAGGCGCACAGTAGGGGAAGGCCATGGATTAATTTATATCACCTGGGGATCTTTTGCGTGCGCCTCACGCACACATGTGCGAGCACGCATGCGCAGGTGCCGGCTTATAAAGCTAATCTCGGACTAGCATCTTCAAGCTGCTGCGCTTGATTGATGAGCCGGACCTCGTTTCCGAATTGAGGTCATACCTCAGACCGAGTGTATATTTTTATTGTTGATCATCGAAAGTCGAGGTGCTTAAAAACGACTGTGCGCGTCAACGTCTCCTGCTGTGTCTGGATGAGCGCTAAGGACGAGACATATAGGAGCAGCGTAACGTAGTTTCGCCGTGCCTGGAACACATGCAAGCAGCTTTGGGAACTAAACGTGTTCCCTGGACAACTTTAGCCGCGCTGTAGGCGACTTACGATGTTGAATGTAACCGGCTCCTTTCAGGAGATGCTCTTTTGGGATATAGAAAAGAAAAAGAAAGAAGATTCTTGACAAAGAACACCCTCCTTGCACAAGCGGAAATCCTCTTTATCTTCTTCTGTCTCAATTCCCCCCCCCCCCCCCCCAAACCTTCGCCCCCCGCCCATTCTTCTTCTTTTTTTTTTTGGCACGCAAATCATTATGTTGTTATCTTTGTTCGAAGGTGAGCCAGAGCTTGGAGGTGCGTGAGTGTGCATAGCGATGTCGCTGCACGGTCTTTGTTAACATGTTCTGCGCGTAGCCTAGAGTCGGCCTATTTCTTTAACCTTGCTTGGAGTTCTACTTTTGCGCGTTGTTGAGTCTCTGCAGGATTACTTCAGCTCTTTCCCGAAATGCGAGTTATCACTTCCTTTTATCGTACGCGTTGTCAGTAACCTGCTTTTGTTCACGGTGCATGAAGAGATTGCTTGGGAAAGCACGATGCGCGTTATGCAAGCCTCGTCTTGAAAGTTAAGAAATGAGCCGTAAGTATACGCTCGTTGAGTGTACATGTGTGAAGTAAGTAACAAATACAAAAGGAACGTACTAGATACGTAGAACTTCCATAACCGGCTGGGCATTAAAGGTGCACGGAAGAGGAATCTGAACTCGTCTTTTCACCGCGGGAACTCGATCTACACGTTCCGGACAATCTTAGAAACTTCGAAATGTTGTCCTGCGTGGCGGATTTCCATAATTTAATTCGGAATAAACGTCCCGGCTGTTGCCTTTTTTTGAACTCACCGCTGACGGTAGGAGGAGTCAACTAACGCGTGGAGTGCCTTTCAGGCGGACGCATGGCGGCTCGCTTTGGCATTTATTTTGTTTTTTAGGTTTCCGTGAATAAATAGATCCAGTCAGAAGCTACATAGCCGCAAATTAGGCCGACGGAAATAAAAAATACGCGTGGACTCTTTGCTTTCGCCGATCACTTCGTATCACTCCGCCGATGGCAGAGCGGCAAGCCGCCACGGGACTGGCTGAAAGGTTGATTGACTCCTCCTACAGTCTGCGCGATTTCAAAACAAAAAAAAAAGGCGGGAGCCAGGACGTTTGATCCGATTTAAATTATGGAAATCGGCCACACAAGACAATAATTCGAGGTTTCTAAGAATGCTCGGAATGTGCAGATCGAGTTCCCATGGTAAAAAGACGAGTTCAGATTCCTCTTCAGTGCACCTTTAAGTGTCTTGAAACCTTCTTTCAGGCTAGATGTTAATATTAAAGGCTGCATTGACAATCAGTCCAAACAGGCTTGTCAGTCAATAAGCAGAATGTGCTACTGACCTTATAAATCACACCCTTTAATGGACAGTTACTCGCCCCCCGAGTATGCAGAGCTCTGGGCGTGAATTATCATGATGTGAATTCACATGACAGCTTATTGTATTTGCACAAAATGTCGTAAAAGGTAAAAATATACTCAATTCATAAGCTGCGTACCGCGAGAAATCGCACTCATCTCCACCTGTGCATTTTCTCCAATTGCAGCGTGTGCAGCCACGGGATGAAACCATATTAATCGACAGTGCGGTCTTAAAGCTTGGCTGACCTAATAGGGGCTACATCAGAAAAAACGTAAGTCAGTATGACGATGTTAACAGTGATCCCGAACACCAGAAATGGATTATAGACTGCTTGACAAATTTGAAAAGAAAGACTGCTTGAAGAGCTCGCATCATTGCTTTCAAAGCGACGTTGTAAGCTCTTAAACATTGCATTATCTGACCTAAAAAGTAAAACACAGGGGCGGGGGGTTATATTTTAAGTAATATAACAAGAAGAGCTATAGAGTTAACAGCAGAAAGGCGATTAAGACTGAGGACCTCCACCCCCAAAACATGGTTCTAATTCACTATGCTCCACGGCGGCGACTGAAACACTTACCTGAAATGGCTGCTGCCTGCCAATGGGTGGCGGTGCTATAGCTGTATTCGACAAACTGGCGTTCGATCACAGTACAGCAAATGTGAGCTCTGATGGGATATTCTCGTTTATGTAGAAAGTTCGCAGCGCTGCGTGATACTGTCTGAGAATCATCATAAAGGCAACAAAAGTTCAGGGTGCAGTGATAGCTGCCGAGTTTTGAAGCACTATACTCGTGACGTAACAATCCTTTCACGAGAATGTCGTTGGCCTCGAGGTACACAATAAGCTATGTCAAGCACCCGCCTCATACGAAGTACTCGCACAGCCCGGAGATGACTCACTGCACACGTATGGTGCAGCTGGCCGCCGCTCGTACGGCCCCTGGTTGCTCGCTCACGAGCACAAAGAGGCTCAGCACCAGTTGCCCGGTCTGACCAACCTCCCCTCTCGGCTGTGGATATTTCTGGTCGGCCAGGCCCATTCGCCAGCCTTGATCGCTCATTGTTAGACAGGACCTGGGCCCCTTCTCTCCGGGCGTCCCCTTCACGTCATTTCCAGAACGTGCTCTCGAAGCGTGCTCCCGGGCAAGAAATGCGTCTACGTAAGGCCGTACAAAGGCGGGTCCGGAGGCAGCCCGTACCAGAAGCAGGAACCAGCCGCGGGGTGTGCTCCCAAGGTCATACAGAAGCCACCGAGCGGCGAACCTCCAACGACATTCCAAGCTGTGTCCACGACGCCGTCTCGAAGAACGCACGAACGCAAGACAACAAGAGAGGGTGAGGGTGGCGAGGCAAGAACAAGCGGTGAAGAAAAACAGAGTAGACTTTTTTTGTATGTGTATGTGTGCGTGTGCGGCGAAGGACGAGCCGCGGCGGTCGTTTATTAAAGCGATGAACCGTGAAGACGAAGTAGCCGAACGGCGCAGCCGCGGCGGACGAGATCGCCAAGCTGAGCGCGCGCGTGGCCTTTTTATCCGCGCGCGCCGACAATACGAATTCCGCGTCTACATTCTCCTCCGAATGCTTGTCGTTCCTTCTCTGCTCGGCTCTCCCCTTCGTCCCTCTTTTGGCACGGGTTCGATCGCGACTGCTTCATTCTTCGGATCGAGTTTTCCAAGTCGTTACGTCCGTTGCATTATTATTAGCCGCCTCGGGCAACCCCGGAGGTAGAGCGGTGATCGGTGGCTGACCGCGGCCTTCACGCGCTCTCGCCCCGGAGGGGCCTCCGCTCTCCCTCTCCGCTTCCCCTCAACCAATGCTCACTTCGCAGCCGGCGACCTCCACGCGTTCTGGCGAAGAATGCCGTTCCACTTTCTTCGCTATTCCGAGAAGTAACGAATAAAGAGACCAAAAAGAAAAAAAAATGGCAAAAGCGTGTGCCCGGAGCGTGCTCGGTCTGACACGAAATGGGAAATTTGCAGCAGAAGCAGAATTCAGCGGCTGGTACCGCGGTAAACACGCTTTGTAGGAATGACAGAAAGTGACGAGTGAGGAAAAGAAAGAGGAGAAGAATAGCGGAATTAAAGAAGCCTTTGCCGTCGTTCGCGGTGAAAAGAGTCAAAGAGAAACTGACGAGAACGCACGCACGCACGCTCAGCGCGGCGTGAGCGCGGCCGTGATTCTTGCTTGTTTAGCTGCGGGCGCAGCTTTGGGGGTTCGGTGAGCGGGGCGCGGGGGGAGGGCAAGGTTGGAGGGACAGGTTTGTCCGAGCGGCGAGCGTCTTCTGCGAGGTTCACAGCAGCCGCGTGTGCCCGCGTTTTCGCGTGGACGCTCCACTTTTAGATATCGAGTGGCGCCTCTTGCGAGGACCACCTGAACTGGGCTCTGTATAGGCTACGCGCCGCGGTGTTATCCTCCACTTCAGACTTTCTCCCCTTGGCGTTCGTTTGGCCGGCAGTAAAAATAGATAACAATGCGAGGAAAGAAACGTCTGCTTGAAGGAGGCGAGCGAGATTGCGCAGTGATATAAAGGGAGCGGAGGAGTTTGCCTATGTGCAAAAACGAAAATGGATGAACTGAGTGTTGCTAGAGTTGCGTAAAGTGTTCACGCATATTGTGAGAGCGCAATGAAAGCCCGGAGGGCTCGAATCTGAAGCTCGGTGCCCGAGTAGCTGCAGCTTAGACTTGCGCGACATAGAGATGTCCCAGCACGAATCGAAGCGCGAACTTCCAATCGCAGTCAACAGTGGCAGGGCCCTTTCGCTTGCTGGTCAAATACCAAGATCGTAGGCCCAAATGCTGAGCAGTGTTCTGCATAGTAATTGTGACAGGATACCATACGCGTGCGGCAAACATCTGTTTATATGCGAGGTGTTTCATGGTCTCGGACAGGTGCAACGCCTGTCGGGAGACGCAATGGAAGACCACTCGTAGCGTGAAACAGTTTGAACGAGTCAGGAACCAGTGTTTATTCAACAGCCGGACTGAAAGAAAAATAAGAGGGGGCGCTCTATGTATGACTTGGCAAAAGTGCGTGATGACAGACACGCATAAAAAAAAAAATCCAAGAACGCAGCGAGGCATTAGAAAGCGGCCTTGCACGAGAGACATTTGTCAGAGTTGCGAAATTCGGAGAAGAAAGGCGAGCGCTACGAAAGCAAGAAACAAGCGGACACTGCGACACGACACAGTCGCGTCTTCCCTGACGGCCCGCCACGCTCCAGCCGGCGCGTATTACAAGACGCACGCAGGGAAATCGTGGGTTGGCGTGTGCGCTCGTCTCTTGCGGTCTCGTCTCTTGCGCCCCCAAGCGCGTCGTGCGTCTTCCACCAGTCACGCGCGTTGTTTTCCGACGGATCGGTCGCGCTCGGGACAGGCTGCTGCGATAAGTAGTGCGTGACGACCGACTGGCTCTCATTGAGTCCTTACGGGGCTAACTGTCCTTACGTCAGTCAGTTCGTCTGAACCTCCCCTCACCCCTGTGCTTGAGTCGTGCCTCGTAATCCAGCGTGGGCCTGTCTTTTACGGCCGACCAGAAATGGGCGACTGACATCGTTAGTGAGTCAGCTCGCCAGTTCCGCGCCGGGATGTAGCACGGGCTTAGAAAGACTGCCGGCGAAGGTCTCGCTGCTAAAAAGACCAGTGTAGCCGCACTCTTAAGAGAGTTTCGCAACAAGCGCCAGCAAGTGAAGCGTTTTGGAGGTTTGCTGGAGCGAGTCGGCCTTGCCACTTGGACTGAAACGCTTGGCAGATCGGGCGTCAAGTCGTTTCGAGGACCAAAGGTCGTAAACGCTGAAACACAAAAAGGTAGATGCGAAAAAAAGAACAAAACGGAAAGAAGGAAGGAAGGAACAGAAGAAGCCACTGCACAGCCTGCTATTCCATGCTATTCCATATGCGACAAATTTCTCACACGGCTGCCGGCCTTGCAAGGTATATGTGAGACAGCGAGTCTGCTCATCTTCTTGTTTTCAGAACTGAAACACTCATATAAAAAGCATAAATGTGAACGACTCCGATCGGCTGCAGAGCGGCTACCTCTGTCATAATTATGCCAGTGAATTAACAATTTTTACAGTGCGTTGAAACCTGCATGCACTTCACTGCATATTTTTTTCGCGGATTGCTTGGCTGATTCTATCTTCCTTTCTTTCTCGCTCCTTCGCCGCCATGTAAGTCAGAAGAGGAAACTAGAATTTTATGAGTGACTTAAATCAAAAACTGTCGACGCTCGCAGGCTTTGCAAAGAACATTAAATAACTAAAAAGATGAAAGGAAATAGGGAACAAAAAATATCGAATTTAGAAATTTTCTGTGCATCGGAATGCTACACGAGGTCAATGATACAGTTGGGCAGCGCGAACAACGATGTGGCAAGCGCTCCTTCATTTGTGCCGTCCGAGTTTGTGCAGCGCCACCTTGAGTCTACATTTAGTGCCCAGTTTTCCTGTTCTCACTATTACGGGAAACCATAAGGACCACTTCTATGGGCCCATGATTAAATGGGAAGTCTGTAAGCCGCCGCGGTGGATAAGTGAATTAGTGGCTCGGCTGCTGACCCAAAAGACTCGGGCTCGATACCGGCTGCGGCGGTCGCATTTCTACGGAGGCGAAATGCTAGAGGCCCGTGTACATGTGGGATGTCAGTGCACGTCAATGAACCCGAGGTGGTAGAAATTAGCGGAGCCGTCCACTACGGCTCCTCTCATGGCCAGAGTCGCCTTGTGACGTTAAACCCCATGAAATCAAAACTAAATGGGAAGTCCTTTTTTTTCCAATTCGTGGCGAGGATACAACCCGCAGGTGAGGTAGGTAATACAGCGCGCCACTCAGCAAGATGATCCTTAGGAAATTTTCTTTGCTCATAAGCCTAATTCATCACTTTCCCGCCTTTCTTCTTTCAACGCGCCTGCAGCAACTTCCTCATTGCGACGATGAAGTATTGCAAGCTCAGTGCTAGTCCGCACAGTGAACAAACACATCGGTTACATTGAATCGTTCGCGCGTCCAATTGCCTTCACGCACACCCGCTGAGAAGACCGGAACCGACAAGTGCCGCTCTACGGCCGGTATTTTCTCGCTGAAACGTGCACGCAGTCCAACTGGCACTGTTTCGTGTTGTTGTCGCAACGCGTGCTGCATTCATTATTATCAAAAGGGCAGACGACGAACGTTCGAACTCGCTTTCATTCGGAGCGTTCCGACCTCATCCATTATTGAAGTCCGTATTTTGCTGCGGTATGCGCGGCCCGCAAGCGAGAGGGCAGGAGCTTGGCACGAGGGCACGGCACGGCAACCTGTTTGATTTCCAGGAAGGAAGCGCGTCCCGCGTTATCTATGTAAATAGTCGGACGTATGCTTTGCAAATTGCTCCGGACAGGCATGCGGTCCGGCCGAACAGGTGCGAGGGAAGAAATGAAAGTAAAGAATGGGAGAAGTAAGCCAAACGCCTGAGTGCGCGACGATGGATTCAAATTACCGGAGACCCTGTAGATGCCGAGATAGCGTATACATTTCGTGAACGTGGGGAGGCTGGAAGCTGCGTAGTGGAAACACGTTCATTCAGCGCCTGCTTAGGTGGTGAAAGCTGTTAAATTCATGCAAGACGAAACGTGTTACCTCCTTTAGCTTTTTTTCTATTTTTGTAACGGTTACTCTTGAGTGAGTAACATTTGTTTAATTTTAGAACAGCACGGTAGAAAAATGCCCCCAAGACTTAAGGCGAAGGTCTTTCTGCAATTCTACGCATCGTGTGTGTGTGTTTTTAAGTAGACGAACTAGCGAAGCGGAAAAAAACAAACCATGTATAAAACGCGAGTGAAGCTTTATTGAGAAAGGAAAAAAAATACCTACTGATGATCCAAACAAAGCAACGGATGAGGACACGCCCAGCGAGGTTTAGTGAACCGCTCAACTTGTAGGCCCCCGAGCAGCAAGGCCTCCCTGTCTGGGTTCCTTGCCTTAATCATTCACCGCGTAAAGGAGGGCAGCGATGCGTAAAAGATTTACACCGACTGTGTAATTCTCTGACTTTTAGGATCATCCTCGTACCTGTGTGCGACAACAACAATAACAAAAAAAAAAACTCGTGGCAAAAGTAAAGTTTGATTTATGAACGTTAATGTCAACGGCATCTAGTTCGCTGTTATTCTTTCCCGCTTTTTGTTATCTTTTTAAATTCCCACTTTAGCCCTGCTGATGTGAATACGTGCCCGTGAAACGAAGTATGCATAATTAGTGAGGCGGAATTTTATCAACGCTCCAGTAGTAATGTGCCATGGACCGTAGCAAGTTTCTAGCAAAGAAAGAAATGCACAAAGCGTCTCCTGTTAATGGCTGTGTACACACTCTTCGAGCATTCCTTCTTTCCCTTCATTTCATGGCAATTTCCAATCCTGCAGTCCTCTATCTCTTGCGTGTGGTCACTTTCTGGGGCGTGTTTAAGGTTAAATTCTACAAATATGCGTCATCTTCAAGGCACCCGATCAACTGTTTGGCGGGTCCACCATCAGGCAAGAATCGCCAGACTGTCTCTTTGCTGTTTTATTTCCAATTTCTTCTGTGTAATGATTACCAAATCGGACATAAACATCGGTTGCAGTTTTTTTTTGAGTAAAAAGTAAGCGACTTCACTGCACACTCAAATTTGAACATCAATACAAAACCGAAATGGGCAGAGCCATCATTGGCTTAGTACTTTGAGCTGCGGAAACAGAAAAGCAATACAGCGAAATGTGCAGAGATTTTCTAGTTGTTTTGGTATGTTTCAGTGCGGTGTGATCACTCTGTTGCGGATGTTTGACCTGCAAAAAAAAAACTCTAATAAAGAAATCTATCTTATGAAGTTTTAGCCACACAAGAAAGCGTGGGCGAGTCTGCGAGCTTCAAGTAGCCCCCGCAGTGCCTAGTGGGCCGACTGTCACGTCTATGCGAAACCTTTGGGAGGTGGTGCCGCATTCATCCGCTGAGCTCAAACAGAGCCGAAAGTCGGTTTTCGCTTTTCACGCGATTTTCCACGCGCTGACCCGCCGCCTAGAAGCGCACGCAACGCCGAGGACACAAAGGGCGACCCCGCCGCACGACTGTCTCGCCGCTGTCGAGTGTAAAGCAAAAAGCGCGAAGGAAAAGTAGAGAAATCGGGGTCACACACGTCGCGCCCGCGTCTCGTCCGCGAGGCACGGGCGTCGCGTGTTTCGCCGCCTCTCGCGCTCGCGCGGTTTAACAAGCAACCGCGCGTGCTGCTGCAGCGACGGCTCCGACGCGGAGAAGCACTTAGACGCCGTCGGGAAGACGCCATTGTCTTACGGGCGTCGCGGAGCGCGGGGACAATGCAATTTCTCCGTTACGCCAGTCAGGTCGGGAGCAGGGGTGTAACCAAATGAGAGGGACAGCTGCTCATTTGCAATTACGCAACCTCGGAACTCGACCCCAGCGCGGGGCGTACTACAGGGCCCGCTCCAACGCCACTCGATAGTCTCGTTGCCAGTGCAGGAAAAACGAATGATTGGGGCCGCGAGTGTGTACTCAGGAGTCGCCGGAGGGGACGCTTTCGCTCGAGGCGTTAGGGCTTGGGTGCCGCGACTAATGTGCATGGGCTGCCCAGGGGAGCGCCCTATCACGCGCGGTCTGCCCAGGTGTGGCCATGGCTTGATTACAGACAGCGACAGCCCCTCTATAAGGACGCCGCGCGGCGAACGGCTGACAAGTGCCGCTCGAACTCGTTGTGAAGGACGCGTCCTACAAAAAGGAAAGAGCTGCCCTTCTTGCTTTCTCCTTGTTTGCATGCCTCCGTGCCCGCGCGTCGAGGATACACGTTGTTGCCTGCCGGCGTTGGTATGTGACCGGTGTGCCCGCGGTGGAAGTCGCGAAGAGTCAGGTTTGCTATCGGGACCGCACTCTATACTGGCGAGAACCTCTTATCGAGTGAAAGCTTCGAGTCGATGCGTTTCACAACGACCAAAGCCTCGCCTCTGCCGGCAGTATCAAACTAGGTTTTGCAGTGCTGTCGGCGATCGTGACTTTGCGCCTGCAGCTGTTGCCCTTTTGCACTGCTATGTATTTGCATGTATCCTCGCCTTAGAGATGTCCTGATTTTAGAGCATCGGCCTTGCACGTAAGAAGGCCTGGATTCAAACTACGTTACCGATTAACCCACAGGCTATCCAATGAGTACAAGGGTCACTATGTTCGGTGCCCGGCTTCTTCTGCTGTGGAATTCTTAGAAAGAGGACCGCAAACTTGTCCATTGGGCCGAATTGAATATGAACTAGCTTGCGAACGTGGAATGGATACCGCTCCACAACACGAAATAAGGTGCAACATTAGCCGGTCACTGTTTCAACAGTCTGACCGAGCGGTGCCGTTTTTCAAGCCTTCAGAAAGCCGAGCATATGGTCGGGGGATATCCACAGGAAAACCATCATCCCTGGTGGTGCCGGAACTTGAACCCTGTGGCACACGAGGCGGATGCCCTACTTTGTGATCTAACATCACTTTTGACGACAGGTTCATCACGAATGAGCAGAAGCTGAATTCGTCGCGTAGTGTCCTTCGGCGCGGTGCTTCCACTCGGCGTGTTCGCTGACGTGAACGATCTGGCGTTTTTTTGAGTACCTCTTTTCGTATACGAAGCAAGTTAACAGTACGAAATTAATAGGCCCGCCTTTCCTGGTACCCGGATTCAGGAGCAAACATGCATTGCTTCTTGATTCCATCAACGGGATCGTGCACGCCTTACTTTAAGTATCCGTTTGCACCATCACGCTGCTTTCGTTGGCATTGTGTTTATCACTGATAAATCCGGTTGCCTTGTAATCCACCGCGTTCGACGATACCGAAATATCGGCGCTTATAATTACAAACTTATACCACGTGCAGTGACCTTATATACAGCTTGCTTACTGTATATACCGCCACCCGCAGACTAAACACGAAAGCTCGAGCGCGTGGTTTGTACTGACATTATCGCAGCTGAGCGTTGGCCAATGAGTCCGAGGCCATGGTAGGGTGGCTGCGGGCCCTCAGCTATCGTCAGCCGCCACAAACTCACCGCGCAGCATGGTTCCGGATAGAGCGGCCAGCGCTCAGCGGTGCTAATGTAAGTCCAAGCCATGCCCTGGAGCGTTCGTGTTCAGTTTGCGGGCAGCGGTACATAACTGAGATCTTTGAACGCCTCAGCAGCTGACTAACAAAGTACCGAAGCATTGAGGAACACGTAAGTGATGTCAGTGTACTAAATATCGATACGAAATCAGAAAGCATAACAAGAACTCTTTTGTCGAAGGCAGAAAGGACAGGGAATTGAGTATACAGCAGCCAGACATCCGAACCAAACGTCCTTGAATCCAAGCAACATACCAGTTCACAGCATCATAACGCCTGAGCACGGCATAGTTCCTGATGGGGTTGAATTTCATGGTCGCGCATGGCACAGTGACTGCTTCTGGCTGTGCGTACTGAGGCTTTATCCAATACAGGGACTCCCAAAAAGGGGTGGCGGGGGGTGTTGCGGCGGTCGCCCCTCATTTTTCTACAGGGGCCAGCGCACCCCTCTCCCCCCCCCCCCCAGGCCCTAACTGTTTCAATTTCAATTGACTTCATTGGTGGGAAAATAATTTCTCATATCAGATCGCTGTCAAATGCTTCAACTCTATGACGTTATTAATGTAGATCACAGTGTGGCTGAGCTAGAAATTGGCTTCGTAGTCAGTGTTAAAGCTTTTCGTTTGAGTCACTTATACTAATACTGTTCCAACAGAAGCCTTTAAATGACTGACCCCAGTTCATAAGCGTGATTAGCATATTTAAAACTGAATATGTACAAACTTTTTTAATGTAGTCGATCACTCCTCCCGTGTACATCCTTATAAAGCTTCCCACTTCATTTTATAAACATTAAACAAAGGTACTTTGAACAGCACTGGAGGAGGAAAAATAATAAAAATAAAATTTATCAGATATTTAAAGAAAATTCAGCGAAAGAATGATTAAATAACAAAACAACCTCGCAGTATGGCCCCGTCGCTCAACAAAAATTTTCCTAAGTCTGTGAAACAATGTATATTATCCCTTTGTCGCATCAAATGAATGCACTCCATACCCAATCGGCTCTTCCAACCACGGCATACAAACCGCGGTCAGCACCAGATATGTATACTGCATACGCGTGACTCTTACCACGTAGTACTTCTACTGAAATGCTTGCTGTATATGCTGCAATTCTCACGCTGTACTCCATACAAAAACATTTTCCGTCGTTACTAGAGCGGTAGCCCAGTGCGTAGCGCGTCATATAATCTGCTACGCTTAATTGGACGCTCCACTGAGACATTGGCGCGAGTCCTACTGCCGTCGAAGCATGAAATTTTCTCATGCGGGCGTCAGCCATGGCCACGGCCATAGCCCAAGCTCTCGTATAGACTTTCAGACGCTCATAATGCCAGCTGAGCCTTGTCCAAACATGGTCCGCAGTTGGTAATTAGGTAACAGAGCTGAGAAAGTTGCGAGCAGCTATTTGAGCTCTCTGGCAGCCCAAGACAGGCCAGCTGCTTTTCCTAGCGGCAGTATGCGCTCGTAAAAAAAAAAAAAAAAAGGAAGAAGAAAAAAGAAAGTATATCTCGTTGTCGAGAGTGGACGCAAACATGAAATGAACCGCAGGAAAGGCGTAACGAATTCTATTGGAGTGCTTATAGATGGTGGTGGACACACTCTGGCCAATACGCAGGCGGCATCGTTACCGAAGCGTCCTCCTCTCGTAGAATCGCTTCCACGTTCACTATGATGCTATAAGAGGAGTTCGCGGCAGTATTTCCCGGTGGGTCAGAAAGACCAGTTGAGAAGATGCCCTGATCTGCGGGGCGTCAAGTGGTTCTGCGAAAAGCATTCAACAAAGGGAGCTCTAAGCTCCGCCACTTCGTGAGATTTCATCAGAAAAGACGCCCAAGCAATCAGTGCCTCCAACAAAACAACAAATTTACATAACTCAAAGTGGTTACGAAGCTCTTAAACGGTTGGTGGCCGTGCGTCGTTTATTATCGCCCCTGCCTACTGGAACGTAACATGTTTGCATACACGTGCACGGTTCAGCAACTTCGAGCATGATACGATCAGTATACGAGAAGTCCACCTTCGCGAATGAGCGTCCGTTAAAAGTAAGAAGTTAACATGAACGGATACAGATAGCACTGAGTATGGTCATTACCATCAATTTTCCGAATTAATTGGGGGGGGGGGGGGGAGCATAAGCTTTGAGTTTTTTATGTTTATTGACCTCTGACGTCTGATCGCATCAGCCTGGTAGCATATTTGAGAAATCGTTACAGCCACTGAAATAACTGTCCCGGAGCGCAAATGGCAGGGTTTCCGCGTGTGTTTAGCACGACACAATGCATTCACGTGCGTAGCGGACCTATAAACCCGTTCACTTAAGTAGCTTTCCTCTCGTTCCAGTTGAGACTGTACATACTCCATATTATTTTCGAATGTGCAGCGTACGCCAACGAACGTGCACACCATGAACAGTGCATGCATTCCGTCACCCAAGTGCCACTCACAGTGGACTCTATATCAGGTCCTTTAGACAGGCGGCAGCGGTCTGCAATGATATTCTTATTTGCTCATTTGGACGCTATTGGTGTTTTACGCGAACTCTGAATTGCCCGAACACTCATAATCCCACTGTACATGCACAGCACTTCCCTTCGGTCTCATCCAAAGAAGCCATCATGCAGCGAACTATTGCGTTGCAACCCTCTTAATGACCGCACTCTTTTCTACCACCCTTCTACAATCTTTACTCCCCTATTCCTTCCCCTACGCAGAGTAGCATGTCAGCGAATATTCGCGCCGGCTAAAATCTGTTTTTCATTAAAGAACTCTCTCTCTTTCGTTCCACGGTGGACAGGGCTCCCTGGTTGGGCTCCTGTGGCGGCGCGGTGACCGCCATGTCTGATCTGGAGAAGATCAAGAAGAGTCTGTTGAAGTGCACCAACGGAGATGGACCGGCGCTCTTCGAAGACCCGGACTTCCCGGCCAGCCAGAGCTCCGTCTTCTACCACCAGACCCCGCCTTTCAAGTTCGTCTGGCTCAGGCCCAAGGCAAGCCAGACTCCTCCTTTCCATTCGCGTTCAGTGAATTTGCCGCTTGTGTTTTAGGCGAGCCTGTTTTGTGCGTGCACTATTTGTGCATTTATGACTGTAGTTACGTACTTATCGACTTATGAGCGTGTTAATAGCAGCGGTGATTTCGTATTTCTTCATTTTCATATTCCTTGTGACGTTTATTTAATTGTAGTGTCAAGCTTTAAACTCTTATTTGGGGTGTAGCCGGCTATTTGGAAGCCAATCTTCCAAACTTGTTTTCGATCAGTAAACAACGAAAACAATCTGTGCTCACAGCAGGTTAGCATCACTTTGTGTGTCAATGCTTTCCAGCATCGTGTAGTAACCTGCGTGAACAGTAAAAATTAGGTGACCGCTGGTAAGCTTTCGTGATGTGGTAAGTATGAAATAAGCGAATGTTGATGGGGCTCCTTCTAGATTTTTTTTTTTTCGCGTTAAATGCGTTCTGCTTCTGGAGCTTCCCCACCCAACGTTCGCATCTACAAGAACGCCAAATCAGACCTCAAGTGATCATATTAACTCTTGTGCAGGCTAAAGGCCTGTTAGTAGCCTTAAATATGGAGAGTCTCAGTTCGAAGAGTGACTGTTTAGATTAACGTAAGAATAAACTACAGAGCCACGATGCTCAAGGATTATTTGTTTACATGAAGATAAAACAAATAATGGCGCCTTGAAGTTGTACTGGCTAGAGCATGTTTTATTCACGCCCCTTCTAGTAATCTTCGAGGTTGCATTGTTTCTATGAGCCTTACTACATCTCAAGAAACAATGGACATCTGACCTCTGCGACCACATATATATTATTGCTCTAGTGGTGGCCTGTGCAAAAGTCAACGAAGTTTTGCCTTTTACAATGAATAACACAAAACTTTACGACATTTTCTTGAATAACAGCGCCAACTTGGACGAGGACTGAAGGAAGACAGCGCCCGTCTATGTGTCTTCTTTCAATCCTCCTCCAAGTTCGCGCTGTTATTCAGGAACATGGTTTACATTGGTTGTCTGCAATGTCTGGTCAGCTCTGACTCGTTGAAATAGCGCCAAAAGATGCCCTACACGGTCATATTGTGGTGAAATCCTTCTCCCTTCTCTTCTAGTTCCAGCGTCAGTAATTGCTCAAACATATGATTACCTTCGCATGAGAAGACTCACTTGCATTTCTTTACAGCTGACATTTTGTAAGACAATCTAACTCTTGAAGTGACATATGTGAATCTTATTGAAATAAACCAACTAATGGTTTCTTTAGACAAAGTTATAGGAGAAATAGATTTTGCATGTGAAGAAAAAATTTGAGTGTGCTGCCATCTTGCCAAACTCTTCTCTCTTATTTCTGCAGGAAATTTGCTCTAGTCCGCAGTTTATCTCCGAGGGCCCATCGCAGTTCGACATCACTGCTGGGAAATTAGGTGAGCCCCCATTTTCTTCACGGTACCTGACACAATTTGTTTTCCCATTCAATTATAAAAAAAGATAGGGAGTATGTGGCCACTCTTGAAGTCCCGCCTCTGTGTTGAATGTCAACCATTCTAAAGCTGTTTGTTAACACTGTATATCTTTTTATTCTGTCTGTGAATGCTATGATGATGATAGTGGTTTCATTTAAATAAAAAGAAAACAGAAAGAAGGCAAAGATGGCTATTAGCTGCTGCACCTGTTATCTAGTATATTAAGCACCTGAGCTGCGGTCGGCGGAAATAAAAGGGATAGGCAAGAAAATAGTAAGGCGGAACAGATATGATTTTATGGTTTGTATGGGTTTAATGTCCCAAAACGACTCAGGCTATGAGGGACATCGTAGTGAAGGGCTCCGGAAATTTCGAGGGTTCTTTAACGTGCACTGGCATCGCACAGTACACGGGCCTCTAGAATTTCGCCTCCATCGAAATTCGACCGCCGAGGCCGGGATCGAACAAGCGTCTTTCGGGTCTGCAGCCGAGCGCCATAACCATTGAGCCACCGCGGAATCCTGGAACAGATATGAGGGGTAGCGAGAAAGGACATGGGTAGAGAGTAGGATTTCGAGTCTTGTGATTCAGCCGCAAAACACTATAATCGCTGAGCCACTGCGTTGGGCAAATGCTCGCTTGTTGGCGATGTTACGCTGCACATCTAGGACCATATTTTGTAAACTTTCTTCTTACTTTCCTTTCTTTAGCCTCTTTAATTAGCAGCAGTCGTCTGTGACGTCACAGCTGATTCCTCGGAAGCAGTGCCTCTTGCCGGCTCCGTGATCAAAGCCGGGCCTGACCAATAAAAAAAAAGCAAAACAGTAGGAAGGAAAAGAAAACAAAGCTTACGAAGTGCGTCCCTATGTCATAAAGATACCGGGTTGCGCCGACATTTGCATTTCACAAAAAAAAAAAAAAGTTTCTGGTGTCCGACTTCGCGTTTCTCTCTCTTGGCTGCAAAGGAGCGAATTAAATTCCCTCCGGGTTAACCTCCGCGTTATCCCCTTTCTTTTTTTCATTCTGCCTGTCTTTGATATGCAGGAGATTGCGAGTCTGCACAAACAGACGCCGATATCTTAGCGCGATCAACGTACCTGCGCGTCGTTTCCTCATTTCGGCTTTGCCCGCGCGCGACACAGGCGACGCCGAACCGCTCGCATCTTATCCACGGCGCCGCTTCGCGAAGAACTTTCTCGTTGCCGAGATCGCGCGATCGGGTCATCAGCCTATACACGCCGCCCATAAAGCCGCTCGCATGCACGCGGGCGGCTTCGCGTACGCAAAAATTGCCGCTCGCCTGCTCTAACACCGCTTTCTTTTTTTCTTCTTTACTTTCCCCTTGTTTGCTTTTCTTACGCAGCACGCGCATAGGAATTGACATTTCTAGGTCTGCGAGAAAAGCTGCGCCGTTCGATTCGAGGAAGTGCCGTTGGGAAAGACGCCGCGAGACGGTATAGATGGCAATAAGCGCAGCGCAGAGGCACACGCTGGCTACACGAGGCGACAAAAGAAGCCGCAGCGGAGCCGAACGAGAGTAAAACCAGAAAGCGAAGGATCGTGGGTTCGATCTCATTGCTGACTGTGCGCCGAGTAGAAGGTTGAGGGTAGAGACGTGGGATCGCTGCAGGCCGAGTCGTCCATGAAGTGGGCGACGCGTAAGACAAGCTCGCATCGCGCTCAGTTCTATACTTCGTGTTCGAGCGGCGGAGAGGAGAGCGAGTTGCTATCTCGTGAGGCCGACTTTCTGGCGCCTACTCGTGCGATCGTCAACAAATGGCGACGCTCAGAGCGGTCCCGCGTTAGTGAATCTGCCAGATAAGAATACGAAGAAAGAAAAACCAACTCAGAAGCCGTAACGGTTGCAACGAGCTGCTTGAGCGGCTATGGAAGTCAGTACGGCCCTTCCGATGCCGCATGCGGTGGTCAGCGCCGGCATTTTCCACTGGTCAAAACTTCCGCGTTGCAGTGTGTGAAAATCGCACGCACCAGCGAGTCTTCCGTGTTTTCGTTCCTGTTTTTTGTTTCTTTTTGCTTTCTTTTCCTCCCCACATTTCCTTTTCGTATGTTTTGTATTCTAATGAAGCAGAACAGAACCCTTTCGGGAGTCATCTTCGTTTGGCGCACGTGTTTAGCGCTCTAGTGAGCGTCGTTTGCTGTTTGTTGACTCCATTTTCTGCCGCACCGACTTTGATTTGTAGTTTAGTGCTCCCAGTCCACAATGAAGACGTGTAGTGTGGGGTGTTCCTCAGGATAAGTTACCGCGGGTGTATGAGTGAATGGTCTTTTCCGTCAATCTTTTTAGCGCATGTTTGTCGAGACTCGAGCGTATACACTTACCGTTCGAAGGAGGTCACTTCAGTAACTTTTTTCGTGAACTGAAATTCGTCGCCTTCTGATAGCCATTACTTTTTATTTGTCCTCTTGCTTACTGTCGGTTTTGTTTAACAGTAAACACACTTCAAGACAGACGCACTGAACTTTTTTTTTTCTTTTTGAAACACGCATTATGACTTGTTGGTATGTAACTTCGAGTATCACGCGCCTCTGTTTTGATGGTACGCACTTTAAGGTAGTACGGCCGTATTTTGACACGTTAAAGCAGCCACTAAAACTTGCTTAATGCGTAAGTGCCGCCACTGAATATGGTAATTACGAACTAGCCCAAACAAAAATTTTAGTTAGTAATTACGGTGCAGAGTACGGTTACGGTACAGGCACTCAGGAAGTGCTTAATACACGCTCCATACGCCATACGGTATAGGGAATGTGCCATGTGCACTTATTCTGTTTTTTCGTCCCCGTTCGCTACTGCACCCCCGAAGAAAAAAAAAAAAATCAGTCCAAGCAGAAGCAAACCGTCAAGAGCCACATCATTTCCCGTCTGACAGCGTCGGCAAAACTCCCCAAATTTGCACATCTTCGATGCGGCCACATAGGTTATGAAAAATGGTACACGTCTCGAGCTCGTGCCCCCACGGGCCCCGTCCGTCTTTGGCGCTTCCTCGGCCGTATAATTGGCGTATCGCACGAAGCTTCGGGTCACACTCGCTTTCACCGCTGAGTGCGAGAGCTAGATGCCGAGTAAACGCGGTAGCGACACGGTTACTACGCTGACAGGCCGAAGCTTCTTCCGACTTGCATTCGGGGAGTCGTGACAAGCGGGCCACGTCGCGGTGCATATATAGAAGTGTGTGCCCCTTCGGGTGCTGCTGAAATGCGTGCAGGAGAGGTTCAGCTTCGCTTGTCACCACGGAAGAGTAGAAAATGGAGGGGGGGGGGGGGGGGGGGTCAGAGGGGTCTACCTGCCGGCATCATACCGCCGACGCAGACTTATCGTCGTCTCCCGGATCCAACCGTCCACAAACCTGTCATTCACACTGTGTATACGGCTTCTGTACACAGCTTTTCTTGTGCGTGAAACGCCGGAATACTGGTTTTTGATGCAGTTTATAGCCTCGGGCGGCTAGCTGTCAGTTGCTTGCAAGCGACACCACCGCTATAGCTGGCGGGGCGACACTTCGAAAAGCGACCCGACCGACGAGCGTCGGCTGCTGTGCGTGGCACGGAGATAACACGGCGACCCCGAAATCCCGTTTCTATGCGGCGGTTCTTCCTCCGCTTGCAAACGCCCGAAAGCCGCCCCCCTCGCGCCCGAAGTCGGCGAGAACGCGGAAGAACGCGCGGAGAGTTGGAGTAAAGCAACGCAAAAAAAGCGCGACGCAAAATAATCCCCCCTCCCCCCGTGAACTGGCGTCGCGTAAACATTGGCTGTTGATACAACCTGTAGGTGTATAGCTGCTGCAAGATACGCGTCGGTCTCTGAAACTTGCGCAGAAAGAATGAGCTCCTCGGTAGAGAACGCGTCGCGCGGGCCGAACTTGGCACGCGAGGGGCTCCGTTCAAAATGCCGTTGATCGGTATCATTTCAGGAAGTCATTTATACTATAAAAGTACCCTGCTCGCGAAAGCGCGCATGATGAACGCTTCTTACAGCTGCTCTTGGCCCTTCGAACAGCGCTGCAGCTCTGTGGGCTCCTAGTTGTAGTAGTAATAATAATAAACTTTATTTGGTGGAAAAACTAAGTACCAATAAGATCGGCGGCTTGCTTGACTATGGCCAGTTGATCATTCGGTACGAAGGACTCAAGCCAAGCACGCCAAGAAAAATGGGCAGGGTCAGGACAGTGGAGGGGGGAGGGGGGGGGGGGGGGGGGGCTGTACGGCGACGGGCAGAGGAAAAGGCAGAGCTCCAGATTAGATACAAAGGTAGGGACAGTTGGGACAAGACGGATTAGACGGAAAGGGATTTCTTAACTTACACAGTTCCGAAGGGGAACCAGGTGTTACAAACAGCAGTCTGACCGGCTAACTTATCACACAGTTTTGCGCAGAAGAGCCGCAAACTGCGTATAAAATGGCCATGATCTTGTTCTTTGCGCTCTAAGCTTATTCAAGCACGCTAAGAAAGACAAATGCGTTCCATAAGGAAGGAATGCTTCTGGACTTCTTTCTTTTCAATTATTCCGCACAAAAGTGCTGTACGTACTTTTTTTTCATATATTTTCATAGCAGAGAGCAAAATGTCGCCAAGTCGGAAGAAATTACAATTGCAAACTACAGCCTGTCCGGAATGGCACTTCCTTATCGCTTCCTCAATAGACAACTAACCTCCTGCTTGGAAGCTAAAAGCGGATGTAGCCTAATGCATTCGACCTCAGTAAACCGGCAGCCCAGTTCGAATAGCACTCTTCAGTACAACATCTTCCTTGTTCCCACCTCAGGGTTATGCGGAATCGGCGCTCTAAAGCAACTAACCCAACCACCTGTGAGAGTGTGCACTTGACTAAAACCTAGAAACAAGCCAAGTTCGTGCACACGCGCCCTGTAGTAGGAAACATGCAACTTTGAATCACGCTGCCTCGTCTTCCGGAACAGCCGATGCGAATAAGTGCTGAACACTTCTCTCTGGCGGCAACGCTATGCGGAACAGGGTTCCATGCAAGGGAAATCTGCGAGCTTCACAGCACCAGACGCAGGAGACGGCGCTTGTAAGCCCGGCTGTCGCGCATTGCTTCGGGCACGCTCAGAAGGAAACAAGGCCGCAAACAAGCGCGAATGCGACGTTGGCGGAGGAGACGCGGAGAGCCTTCGGGCCGAGCCGAAGCGTTTTCCCGAAGTGGGCACCAGTCGGGCCTCGCGGGCCGACCCATTTAGCGAAGCGCCGAACTGCGCGAGCGGCAGGTCGAACGGGCTTCCGTGGATTCCAGCCCGAGAGAGCCAGGGCGTTCATTATAGACGTCTTCGCGTGCGCACGCGTCGGTGTTCCTCACGCACACGGCGTGGTCGAGGCACGCAGGCAGCCGAGGCGTGTCCTAAGAAATCGATTTCTTAAAAGCAGCCTAAGGAACGGCGCGTGTACACCGAGCGCTATATGCCGACAGATGGGGATCCGATATTCGGGTAGCGCTGTGAGAGTCGAGACCGGCTGCGCTAGCCACGCCGCAGGGTGGGGCTCCTCTACGCTGCCGCCTCGAGGGCATGCGGCGACATTGCGGACGAAGCGGAGGAAAAAAATAAATGAAACGAGAAAACGAAAGGGGCGGCTGCCAAAAGGGGCTCGCCACAGCGCTAATTCTCGAGGCACGAAGGAGCGCGCGGCGTTGCAAGCGAAGGCTGCGGAGCGAAGAAGGGTGTGATCCAGAACGTCGAGCTGCCGTTCTGTCTGGATCACGCCCTTCGTCGGAAGCTGCTGCTGGCAGTTCCTCTTAGGAGTATTCTATTGTTTTTTTAGCCGTAAAAAAATAAAGAGAACGCACATGAAGGACTTTACAGCAAGTGCTTTGGCACAGTGTGAGTATAGATACTCGACACCTGTGTGGTCACAAGCTTTCAAGGAAATGAACGTATTGTAACTACCCTCGGCATATGGGCAGGATTTAACGTATACTGTTTGACGTGCAGGTATTCACCAGCACTGCATAGAGGTAGTGTATCCCAGAAGCGAGTTAACGGAGTTAGATTACAACTGAGTTGTAGGTTTTAACGACTCATTTGACGCGGTAATATACACTATGAAAGAAGAAGCGAGACTGCAGCTAAATTTTGAGAACGCCGCACATAGCCTAATGACTTTTTTTTTCGTGTATTCGGCTGTGCCGCCGATTTCAAATCAACGCTTAGATATAGTTTATGGGGGTTTCACGTCCCAAAGCGACCAAGGCTATGAGGGACGCCGTAGTGAAGGGCTCCGGAAATTTCGACCACCTGCGGTTCTTTAACGTGCACTGATATCTCACAGTACACGGGCCTCTAGAATTTCGCCTCCATCGAAACTCTACCGCCGTGGCCGGGATCGAACCCGCGTCTTTCGGGTCAGCAGCTGAGCGCCATAACCAATGCGCCACTGCGGCGGCAAACCAATTCTTAGGCCACATGAAAATACACTGTCCTAAAATATCGCGTTAGTTTAATATTTGTAGCGCCGAGCAGCCGACCCAACCAGACCTGTTGCACTGTAGTTTTAGAATGACCTTATGTCTGAGTGGCTGGTTAAAGACGCAGGGAGCAAAAATTGTGTGGACCTGGTGAAGAACTGGGAACTGCATCAGCTACGATCAGCGCTTCTTATTAAGATTTTATCTTTTCTTTGGCTGCGCAATATTGTAAGCATCGCTGGATACAACCAGCCTTCGCTATTGTTAACATGTAGCCGTAAGTGGTCATACTTGCTTCGTAATTTCTATTGTCTTTCCAAGCTACGCCTAACCATAAACAGTCTCTACGGCGAGTTCACATTTCCTGAACACGAGTGCTATTGAATGTTTTCAAAATGCAGGCAAGAGCAGCACATCAACTAACTAATCCTCTCCTCGTCATTCACGGGCTCCACAAGGTAAAAGGGGGAGGGGGGTAAGCTTCGGTTCTTATGCTCACTATGCCAATGATATATACGGCTTATATACGCAACTGAATCGCCCAGTTCCTCGGTTTGACTGCGCACAATCAGAGTGCAAGAAGTTATGCACGGAGAACATTTCGTCATAAGGAACTATTCTTTTCCGGTTGTCATTAGACTGAGGCGACTGTCAGATGCTGGCGATAGGCACAGTACGTGCCCCAAATATGACGTCGTCGGTCACGACATCCAAAGCAAACACTCTTGCAGACGGGCGCTTGCTACCGTGAGTCGCCGTCATTCCAAGCTCAGTTCAGATGTTATCGCTCGTTCTCATAACAGAAGGAGAGCAACATGTTCCACTGAACGTAAGGCGAACATACGAGTTACCGTTACAGATAACGCAGATAAGCGGTTTGTGTATTTTGATCCTCGGAACACATCATGTGGAAGTCGCTGTACATACAAATGTCGAAAGCGCTTTATTCGCTTCGAAATAGCTGCCAAACCGTTGCCCAGCCCGTCGACATCAAAACACGTACAGTACTAAGCACGGTTTTTGAGCCTTATTCACTATACCAGACTGTGCCAGCTACTCATTTTCGAAAAGTTCGCTTGTACCCACGCTTCGCAAGCCGGAACCGAAGCTCTCATCAACCCACGAGTGAAAATTTAATACTTGGAGTATCCACTAAAGAAAGTAGCCGTCGCGTAACGTCCGTAAAAGCTTGTCTCTTCGTAGTGATTTAAAACAGCGACCGAAGAGTTTCTCAACAGTCCAGCTCTTCCGAAAAACAGACTTCTTCGCACCCCAATTGATCACACGCAGCTTAAAGTTAGAAGAATGTAAATACATCTTAGTGTAAGAGCACTCCAAGAAATTCTCATGGGAAACTGAATGTTTCGCCATCAATCTATTCTGCCAGTTCACTCAGTCCCAGTACTACCTCTTCGGTAGAGTCGCTTCGTTGCCGAAAAAAAAAAAGAGATTAAAAAAGGCCACTTCTGCGGTCGCGCGCCAGCACATTTTTCAAGAGCACGCCGCGAGATAGGGACTAGCCCGGCGATACCCGGCCCTGCGCGCCGACCGTCACGTACCGGCCGCCGAGCAACGTGCCAAACGAACGGGCCGGATAGCGGCGGAGCTTCGCCGAACCGTTCGCACTCGACCCGGGCAAAGGGAAGAAGCCGGCCCGAATTGGGGCGGCCGCTCGTAGAGGCCCAGCCACCTCTCTGGCGGCGTGGCGCGAGTGTCGACTGTGCCTGTGTACACAGCGCCGAGTGGCACGTCTTCCTGCACGGCAGCACACAGCGTGCCAGTCGCCGCTGCGACACGTGCAGGCGCGCGGCGACACGGACGGAGATGGCGCGGAGCGGCGGAGCTAAGCTGTGGCAACGATTACCGCCGCGATCTCTGCACCGCTTTCAGAGTGAAAGTGGGGTCACCCCTAGACGCTTTGTTACAAACAGTCAAGTTCAGTTTGCCTGCGGACATGTACGTTACCAAGACAAGCGGTTCTAGTTCTCTTGGCTGCCGCCACGCGCCACATGGCTTTGAACATTCAAAAATAGACATCATACGTAACGTAAAAATAGAATGACCGAGCGACTACGGAACAGAACGTGATAGATCGCTAGGCTTAGCAGCACTGGATGGGCGCTGTCCCGAATTCGTGGTAATGGGGTACGCGACTTCCGGGAACACGGAGACATGCACTGTGTCATTAAAGTCGTACGGCATCTTCGGAGCTAATCAGGGGTGGCCTCTAAAGAGCAATTCCGTAGCAAGAACTGTATTTGTCTGGCCGCTGCGCCCGTACGCTTGACAGTCACGAAATCCTAAAATAGGATTGTCAGAACGCCAGTCAACAATGAACCTTTATTCCAAGCTAATAAATCTGTGAACCCCGGTTTTCCTGTTTGCCAACACTAAAGCTAGCTTCCACAAGGCTGCAGAGTATGGTCATCATGCAAGAAGGATGCAAACTTCCCTCTATGGAAAAATAATGCTCCTCATTGAACGCTGGTTCTGCGTCTTGTATGCTTTCCTGATTAAGGTTGCGTGTCGTCGAAAAAATGACCACTGGAGAACCATCTTGGAGCAATCGTGCACTGCACAGGTGGAACGTAGAACGTAGACAAGGTTTGATGTTTTCTTTACATCATTTGCAGTGGCAGTACAGTTTCCTGTAGAGTAGCGACAGCTAGTATAACTTTTTCACTCGTATTGCTATATGCGTTTGTACTCCTGGCTAAGATAAGTTTGTGTCTCAGAAGTAAAAGCTTGACCTCGGCTAACTGAGGAGAGGCAAATCTACAACGAGATCACTTCTAAACGAGTCTCTGGCTACGTGCCTAGTTTGAGCAAAGCAGCAGCTCTGTACCGTGCGTTTTATGTCGGTCACAGCGCAACGGCAACCACAGCGCCTTCTGAAACCTGGAACGAGATAGAGCTCGAGCCAACAACCTCTTAGATAGTCCAGCTACTCCGCGCTAACGCTTCTAACGTCAGCTCGTGAGAACTTCCTTGAAAAACTGGAGACGTTTGTTCGCGGCGGTGTGAGCCACATCGAAGCCGAAGCGAGTTCGCGGCAAAATGCATAGTCTTGAGAAACAGAAGACAATGGTAAAGCACCGAAAAAGGAAAAGGAAGCGTGGGATCTATACTTAAGGGAGGAACTGCCTGCCAATAGCTGCACATCAGTGATGAGGTCTTAGTGTCTTGCCGAAGCATAGATGGCTTAAACTGATGTAAGTCACCCGTCCTTAACTAGTTTGGTCACAATGAAGTCATGTACGACTCTGAGTCGTAGTAAGGCGACTGTATGAAGAGGATGCTGCTGTTAGACCCCAGGCGCACGCACCTTTGAAGAGGTTTTACCATGGCTCCAGCCCCCGACCACTCCTAAGGCAAAGGTAGGCCAAGTAAGATAGTAGTAAAAAGGGGGGGGGGGGGGGGGGGGGGGCATTTTTCACTGATGTTTATACGATGACGACGAAGTCAGCCTGGGAGGATAAAGAAAGCACAGCCGCAATAGGGGCTGCAGCCTGAATGATTGCAGAAAACTCAGTCCGCCGAGAATGAAGATATGCTCTGAAGAAAAACGACTTATTTTTCATTTCAACCTCAAGTTAACAGACTTAAGCTCCGTAGAATTTCGATAGTTTTGGCCTACTGAATACTACTGTACACTTATTTTTATCTGGCTGCCCCAAAAATGTCAGCAGCTAAAGCGCTTTTTTTATTATCATTATTATTATTTTTTTGGCAAACAAGAAAGCTGTGAGCAGTTTATAGTCACGATGTTTCTCTCCTCTTTCAAAGAAAAAAAGGGTTTGAGTACGTATCAATATACTTTCCTGATTGATGCAAAAAAGAAGGCAAGCAGGCTTCGCAAGAAGGCAAAAACGTGATGAAAGGGACGAAAAAGCAAGTCCATTGAGGGGTATCGAGGTCGCACGCAGTAGTAGAGGAACACGCCGCGCGGCAGGACCATAATCATCGCGGTTGCGAAACGTTTGGGGGCGGCAGAGTTGCAAGGGCGGGGAAAGTCTCTCTTTTCTCATCTCCTTTTTTTCTTTTCTCTGTTCCTATACCGATGTCTCGTGCGACCGCCTTTCATCGAGCTTGATGCGTTCGGCCGCTGCTTCTGCACAGTTGCTAGTTCCCGCTTTTTTTCACTGAAAGACGGTGCACTTAAGTCAGCCGTAGTGCGCGTGGGATCTCGTTGTGCGCTGCGCTCATCAATCGAGGCAGTGAGGCACGGGCGCGAGATACGCGCTCGACTCGCTCGGCGTTTCTTGACCGCTGTGGGCGTGTGTATGCAGTTTGTGTGGCCGCCACACGCAATTCGTCACATTTTGAAGGACCCATTTGCTAGTGCACAGTTGACCACTGCGCGTTGCATCCTTCCACAACCTTTCTTTTGTTTTGTTGTTAAAGAGAAGGCGAAGTGCTCAAGGCACGTTCAAACGCTCTATAGTTGCGCGCGATGTCGTCACGGAATTCGCATCGATGCCCTTCTTATCACAAAGCACTACAGGTCTGCACATATTGCGTGCAGACGCAACTCTGCGGTGAAGCTGATTTAAATATTTTGAAGCTGAAATTAATGTGCCAACTTGAACTGGAAGGCAGTGTGTTTACTTTTCTCATAATTTTAAATCGTAACCTAGGCGTAAATCTGTGGATGCGCATAAAATATGAAGTGCGAGTTGTGCTATTTTCATTGTCTTGAGTCGTGTGCCAGTTCATACACAATGTATAGACCTAAGCTCCCAGTCTTTATCGGCTTGCGTTTACTTCGAGGTGTACCGGGAAACGTCGTCGCGAAGTACACTCGGGAAGGACACAATCATTTAGGCTGCTAATGAAAAGAAAAAAAAAAGTACTGGACATTTGAACTGTGCTTAGAAAGCCTACTGGTGCATGACTTGCGCTATCACCCCGAAATAGGTCAGCACCACCCAGCGCACAAACAAGCATGCCTACAGACTGTTACTGCGTCGTTTAAAGCTCCGGTGCTGCAAGATAGGTGGTGTCGAAGCGCGATAAACGACACACTTTCTCACGCGTGAAACAAAGCGAGCCAGTGTAGCTGCGCGTCACTGCAGTCGCGCTGCGAGAGACCAGAAACTGCAACCACGGGACGCAAGCGAACAAAGAGGAGGACGTCCTATCCGAGAGTAACTTCCGCAGTTTTAAAGGCTGCTGCCCGACGAGGATATGGTCGAGGGCCGTAGCCCCATGCTGAGCCCAGGCGACCGTATCAACGCCCCACGTGTGTAGGAGCACGGAAGGGACTCGTTACGGCGAGATTCAAGGCTTCAACCAGCCATGCGTGTAAACGTTCACCAAGTGCGGCTCGGCGGCAGCGTGCTAGAAAAAGAGGAATCAGTCCATCCAGGTCAGGATCTGAGGCGCGCGCACGCCCCACTCTCGTGGTGCGCACGGCCCAGAGCGGAGATGGAGGCAGTGCTCCCAAATTAGGCTTCAATTACCGCCGGCCTGAATGACGCGGCCAGCAGATCTTCGAGGCAGTTGAGTCAATTAAGCGACGCGGCCGCACCTTGCAGCGTCGGCGCAGCCGCAGCAGATCGGTGCAGTGCGGCCGGGCTTCCTACGGAGACGGCGGAACCTGAGTATGCGCTGGTATTTCTTTCGCCAGTTAAGTGTGCATTCTCCCACGCGTTCTGGGTGGAGACAGGTTCGTGCGACGCTAAGAGTAGGAAGCCTGGTTAGCAGATTTGTCCTTCAACGCCACGCATGTACCTAAGATAGGAATTCGTGGAGGACGAGGGAACTCGCAAATCTAAACAGGGGCGCCGTATTCTATAGGCTGTCCATTTTCCATTTTCCATTTCGCGTCCATTCGGTCCTCTCTCAGTCGCTCAGATATGCCTGCGGCTCTCAAGTGTCTGTGGAAAGCGACCCTGCCATTGGGCGGTTGGCGGCCGGACCTCACCATTGGCTTCATATCACAGCCAATTTCAGCCAATGGTAAGCTCCGGTTGCCAACCACCCAATGGCTGAGTCGCTTGCCACAGACGCTTGAAAGCCGCGGGCATATCTGAGCGACCACTGACAGAGGACCGAATGGACGCGAAATGGAGAACGGAAAATTGAATACGGCCTCAGGCTACTACTCTGAGCCTTGGTTCTGTGTTCCGAGACGAGCTTAGTTGTGTTCAAACGACCACAGTTGCGCGAAACAGTGACTTCCTCTTCAGCGTCTTCTCTTGAGGTTACTGAAGCCACGAGATCTGATCGCGCTTCCGCGCTTTCTTTCTGTTTTGTTCAGGCACTAGTCTTCCATATTTATTCACTCTTCCAAGAAGGAGTATACGACGTTCTGTGCATGTGGGCAGTGGCTTTTGAAGAAGAGATCATTGACAACTTGTGTCATTAAATAAATAAAAACGCGTGGTTAAAACGCCAGTGACTTTACGTCAGTGGCTTCTTCGGTTTCTTGAAGAAAACAATTTTGACGGTTTTAACGAAACTATAGCAACTACATTTTAAGCACCATGCGCAGAGAGTTAACACGTCAGTATGACATAAGTTAGCGAAGAAAACAGACTCCCTTGGCTGCGGCACCTCACCATCATGGCCAGTGACACACATTCTTCTCACCCGACCTATTCAGCCGGCGCTGGCACAACGCTGCACCCAAACTCGTCAAAACGGCGGCCGAAAGAGCGCGGCCGGGCCGCCGTCGCCGCAGCTACCGCGCTGCCCGAGACGGAGCCGCTCGAGCGCCCGCTCCGATCGGCCGAGAGTGGCTTACCGAGAAGCCGATCTAGGTTGGCCCCTCCCCGTGAGACGAGCCGGGCCGCCGGGAGAAGAGCTGCGCGATAGCGGTCGCCGATAAACGCTTCGCCCCGCCAGATGCGCCCGATATTGCGCTCGCTCGAAGACCGCGGGAACGCAGAGTTCCTGACACCGGCCGAGAGGCCTCGCGTGACGAGGCTGCCGGATCGCGGAGTCTGCAACCCTTCAAACTCACCTTCCCAGCCTCATCAACTCATACGCCCTTCACCCGCGTGTATGCACAGCGCATCAGACGAGACGTGCAACCATGCCTCGCCGTATACACTGCCGTCAAGCGGCTAGGTACAATAAAACGTTCAAGGGAGCCACGGTTATAAGAAGGAGTTGCGTGAGTCTCGCTATTTTTGTATTTGCAGATCGTGAGTCCAGTTACGCCGTCGTCTTTCTATACGCCCCCGCTAAACAAAGATAGATGAAAAGCGTAATATAGTGAAAAACGTGACGCGGATGCGTGGCTTCGCAAAGAAAGAAAGTACGTGGTTGAAAAACCATTATTTAGCTGACATCAACGCTGCCCCCGCCAACGCCGTGTGGAGCGCTCGTCTCGCGCCGAGTCGTTTAGATCGCGTTTGTGATGCGGAGTCTCTGAGATGGTATCCAAAGGAGGCGCCGAGGTGGCCTACGGCAGTGGCTTTGTCGCTTGCTCGTTGCTTCGTCTTTTGTCGGCTGCGCCTGGCCACAGCGCCCGGAATAACTACTGCGCGTCTCCAAAGTATTACAGACGCTTCGGAGAGTCCCGAGGATGCTTTTGTTGGAGAGTGCGCAGCTTTCCGCAAGTGATAGACGTCTAAATGTAAGCTAATAAATCAGCTTTTGCTTCTGTCCGTCTACACACTCACTGCGTTCGCTCATTGGAGTATATGACGAGGACTCTAGATATCTGCAGCACTTCCGAGCGCATTTATCGGCTCAAATCCGCGCACGAGTGCTGACGCCACAGATAGGCCGATTAATAGAAATTTTTAATGGTGACAGCAATGATAGCTTTTTTCACGTCATGCAGACGGGTTGCTATCAGTAGGCGCGAGAAAGCTTCTATGCTGTCGAAGTCGACCTCTCGCATCTCACTGACACTTTTGTGTCCCCATAAGTGACACTCAAGTTCTTTTTTTCTCGTAAGCGGCGGCCATTACGGTCTCGAGTACAGCCACTGCGCTTTTGGCCAGAGCAGTTGCAAACCTCAACAAGGGACAATGCTTAAAACAAGCTGACTCGAGACATGCAAGCAGGAAGTCATTTGTGCACTGAAGCGCCAATCTACAAGACAATGACGTCAAAAAGAGATATGTGTTTTTCTAAACGCGTTTCTGGCCTCCTTATTTTGTTTCACGGGTTCAAGAGGGGACCACCAACGTTCCGAACTTTCCCTGGAAGTCATTTGTATAAGGCTCTTGCTTCCTCGAGGAAGTGCTGTGACAACAAAAAGGTCAGAGTCGTTAAAGAACGTGTGCACTTTTTTCCTGGCTTGGGCTTTGGTCAAACATATCTTCTTATTTTTTTTTCTTGTTCAACCTCTCTTTCCGTTAACTGAGCGGGGCAAAGACTTTGAGATTACCTAATAGCACTTTTGTGCCTTTCGCTTCAGAGGAATATGTAGGCACTCTAAGGGCATGCCGTCGTTTTGCGCTTTTTTTTTTGCAAAGTGTGAAGGGTTAACTGTACGTTATGGAACTTCGGTGTCCGACAGTGACGTATTCGCCTCCGCGTCCATATCACGTATTCTTGTCTACGGATGTTTGGCAGGGTACTGTGTGTGTACGGCTGGCCCCGTTTCGTCAATGAAAGACCGTCCACTGAATCTCGTGGTGTCCGCTCGCAGGTGACCGTTGGTTTGTGTCGTGCCTCGGGGTACTGGCCACGTGTCGGGGCCTCTTCTACCGCGTGGTTCCGGCCGACCAGGGCTTCAGCGATGCGGACGAGTACGCGGGCCTGTTCCGCTTTCGGCTCTGGTGGTGCGGCGACTGGAAGGAGGTGATCATCGATGACCGGCTGCCCACCGTCAACGGAAAGCTCGTCTTCGTCCAGTCCAGCCACGGCTCTCTCTTCTGGGCAGCGCTGCTCGAGAAGGCGTACGCCAAGTGAGTGCCTCCCTTTTTACCAACCGGCCCTGGCATCGGTCTTGTTCACTATATATCGCCAGCTGTTGCCACATAAAATCCGCTCATGGGCCACTCATCAGAAACCCGTCTTTGACAAGCAGCCCCAAAAAACTATTGGGATCTCTTAGAATACCCTTGTTAATTGCACGTGGCTTTGTGTAAGAGGCCGGAAGTGATGTATTGCTTCCAGGCGGCTCGGAAAATTATTTTTTTTTACCTCCACTGCGGCAAAGTTTCGGCCTTCATATTCCGGCTCATCACTCAAACGTACAAGTATACCTGCAATAAATGCAAAAAAGAACGTATTATGTGCATGCAGTCAATATTTTTAACAGAGAAGTACGTTTTCTTTTCTTAGTTCTGGATAGCTGTCGTCCACACAGACATTGCCCAAGAGACATTTGTTCGTGTGTGCAAACTGACCGTTCACTTTAATGTTGGAGCAACATGTACGCCTTCCAGTAAAATTCATCTCTATAACTGAAGTCCCACTCTCCCCCCCCCCCCCCCCACACACACACAAAAAAAAAAGAAAGCTTTTTTTTTAAATTCTCAATTTCTACACAACGTGCCCGGGCCGCGGCTCTGTGAGATTTACGACTTAATTTGGTGCTGTAATAGATTTGCATGCCACTTTTATCGTCTAAATCGGAGGACACTGTTGAGGCACCACGATACAGAAACACAGAAATATTGGCGCCTTCTGCATTAGTGCCCGGCTCGTTTTCCTTGATACTGCCTAATTTTCTCCTTTCATTATGAGAAAATGCACTCGTGCAGGTTAATAAACAATCCGTGACGGCATCATTAGGTGCGACCACGCGCGCCGTTTCTTCGCACCAAAAACACGGATATACTGTCGTTGATGTCCCCGTAATTTCGTTCTGGGGACCAGAGTCGCTCAACATTTCTTTGCAAAACAGCTCTGCATAATTGTGAAGTTCGTGCGACAGGAACTTTTATCCTAGAGTAGTGTGCTGAGGTATAACCGGGTAAAGACGAAGAGCGCTAAGATGTCTATCCTGGCCTGAAGCATGGGTAAAAAGTTGAACTAGAGCATGGTTTTGGTGCCCTGCAGTAAAGCCGCCAGGAGCACGGTTGCTACAGAATATTCAAACAGTTGCAATGAGCAAACTATTCACTTGGTTGAATAGCATGAATGATTTTATTAGTGGTTTGCTGTGGACACATATATACTCGCGACCATTTCATGGAAACTCCTGTACAGGCGGTTGAACAACCGGGATATGGACACAGCGTTCGCTTTGTCCGTGACAGACGATGTTGTCATATTCGAAAGCTGCGCAAGAAAAGTTACCGCGGTCACACACAGCAACTAAAAAAATACAGCTTGGATGTATGAACAGTGCGGCAGCCTGGTCTGAAATCGCGAGGCAACATCAGCTTAAAGCGCTTGTTTTTCCGTCGGACATTGCCGGAAAAGCGACCGCAAACCGAGCAGGCTTGACACGAGCCCGCACGTTGCATAAGCTTTTCTAACCGGAAATGTTGCCGCTCCCCCTTCCGTCTGAGCGTCCTAAATATACTCGCTACTTTCCTTGGCGCAAGCGGCGACGCCACTACACGAGAAGACGTGCCCAACGAAACGGGCACGGAGTCGGGAACCTCTTGTTTCCCGAAAGACGCTGCCGTGTTGGCGCGGTACAACAATTTCCGAGCCTGACGAGAGAGGCCGAAAGAAAGACGTCCAGGAAGCAAGGGTGCGCGCAGCCGAGCGTGCGCACAAAGCAGCGTCCGGAGAGGCGCTCGTCAAAGGACTGCCGGGCACGCGACGTGCGCAAGCACCGCCACGCCCACGCACGCATTCTGCTCGCGCTGAAGAGAAAGCACGACGCCGTGTGTGTGTGTATACACGAAGCGCATGCGGAGCGTGAACGCTCGCCCCAGCGAAAGTCGGCGCGCGCGAAGTCTTGATGCGAGGGCGCGTCCACGGGGCGGCCTCGACGGAGTCATTCCGGCCGCCACCCCCGCTGCGACGAGGAGTACGCTGGAGTACAGATGCTTGCTTCGGCTCGTCACAGGAGAAGCTCCGCATAGAGAAGACCTCGTACGCGCTGTGCGACAAGGAGGGTGGCATCAAAGGGAGCCCACGCACAGCCGCTGTTTCTCCAGTCGCGAAGGGAGCGACCAGTTTCTCTGTATCTAGCACGCAAGGACACCGAAACGGTGCTCCCTGTGCTTGACGCCTCAGCCAGCCGACGACGCCAGTTGGAGGAAGGGCTGAGCACGACGGCTTCCGCAATTTGGTGCGCCAGGGTAGCCCAATTTCTCAATTTATTGGTCCTCTAAATGTAGCATCGATGCGCAAAGGTGGCCACAACGAAAACTGGCAGTGCATTGATGAACGCCAAGGAAGAGATTTTGTTACTCCTCTACTAAAACCGCACCATTTCCAGCGCGGGATGACATCGTACTGTCGTTTTCATTCCGCTGCAAGCACATATGCAACAGCGGCTTCGCCTACATCAGAAAGCTTTCCGCACATTAGTTTTGCTGGGAAGAAGCAGCAACGTTTGAAACCGAATTTCGGATATTTACACACTGCACGAATCTGTTGCTGTTTCTCCTTGATAGGTAATCACACGGGTCTGAAGGCGTGCAGTAAACGGAAATATATCTCGAAGTACAGTTCACTAGTACAACGCTTGCTAAGGAAAACAAAATGTAACCCCTGCTTAGCCGCGAGTGCAAGTTAACCTTACACCTGTAGCCAACTTCAACCTCTCTCGACCTCCCTTTAAAAGCTCAGATGCCTGGAAGCGAATCAAAACTGTTAGGAGCAAAACAAATTCCAAAAGACGCATGCATACTTTAATCTGTCTGAAAATGTTCCTTTTATGTCCAATATTCTTACTTACTTCGCATCTATGGTTATCAGTTGTTGCAACTGCTACGTCGTTTTGAAAGATGTTTTCGCGATACATGAGAGGCCACCACGGAGCAGTATTTTCACTACTGAGTCTCTTTCTTCGTAATCATGCCGATTTATTGTATTGACACGTCGTCAACAGACCAAACTGAATTGCATGTCTAAATTTCGAATGCGCGGCCAGCGAACTGAAATCTCGCAGCAACAGCGCGTCCCGCTCAGAGCAGACCGCGCAAGCGTGTGTGACCGGAGCAGCAGAGCGAGCAGCTTCGAAAGCGAAGCCCGAGGGGTGGCCGACGCCTTCGAGCGGTCGTTAGCCGGCCGTGAAGAGGCGGACGTCGCATGCGTGTCGTCGCCTCCGCTCCCTGACGAAGAGGAAGCGGAGCCCGTGGAGAACCTGGTGCCCGCCGGGGGCAGCTAAGCTCGTTCGACCGTGCACCACCGCCGTCGCCGCAGCCCCCTGCCCGCCGTCCCAGAACGCGGCCGGAGAGGCGCGCCTTCAGAGCGACCCGTCTGGCAGGTGTCTCTGGCACGCGCGGCTGGGGCGAGTGTACCGCCACTCTAATGACAGCTGTGCGTCGGCCCGGCTGTCGCTTCGGGAGTTCGTCAGCACTCGTATTAAATCGAACCTCGTTATAACGAAATGGTTTATACCGAAATAATGGATATAACGAAGAAATGACGATTCCCCTCGGAAGCTATGTCAACACGGGATATAACGAAGTTAAGGCTATAACGAAGTAATCGCCGGGCCCTTTCAACTTCGTACTTCGTTATAACGAGATTCAACTGTAGTGCGTTAATTTTAACGTCTTGACGCTGCACGTGGGACATGAGGGTCGCCGTAGTGGTGGGCTCCGGATTGGTTTCAACCTGCTGGGGTTCTTTAACTCGCACTAGCATCGCACAGCACATGGGAGCTTCCACATTTCGCCTCCATCGAAACGCGGCCGCCGCGGCCATGTGATTGTACCTACGACCTTTGCATCTGTAGCCGAACGCCATAGCCACTGAGCCATCGCGGCGGGCTGCTCTCGCGTTTCTTCTGAAAAGTTGCATTTTAGACATTCATGACATCCTCTGCGACCACCGCGGAGCTCTTTTATAAGTTTCCTCTCTTTGTGTTCCATTTTGCGATCGACCGTTGTCATCTCGAGTCTTCCGCCGTTTTTCCGTGCGGAAGTGTGCATCAATTTTTTTTTCTCTTCGATACCGTTGTGTTATACCTCAAACAATTAATGAGCTTGGGGAAGACGACTTTGTGGACGAACAAGTAGAAATCATCGGTTGTAGAAGTGGCAGCGCACGAACTCGCACGAATACGCGGTAATGTTGTTCCTTTTTACCGTGTGTTCTTATGAGTCTGTACGCTGTTAGTTCCACAGCCGTGGGGTTCCTACAGCGCATAAGACTGTTTTTCCACAAGCTAACGAATTTGTCTTTGCTTTTAAAAATGAAATGATAAACTACCGGGCTAAACACTTCAGCCAACCCCTAGGGCAGCCGAACCCTCACCACCCATTGTGAAAACGTCGAGGAATTTTTCTCGACAATCTTCGCTGACTCGTGGACTATCTCATTTCCTCGTTTGCTCAGAAGCTGGTATACTACATCCCTTTACCTCTTAGGTCCTAGCACGTTGCTGCCTCATTTAATATGTCGCGCTGCTTTTGTTTCGCATGCGCTGTATCATATCTGTGCTTTTTTTTTACCTCAGATTTTTAGTCTTTCCGTGCCGGACTCCCGGACTCCCTTTTAAAGTCTGTTCTTTGTTGCAGCCATCCTAGTCTTCACTATTCTTCTCCTGTCCAATTTATGTTTTGTAATCAAGCAACGATAGCAGTCAAGCCTCGTTGACGCTTTCACGTGGCGCTTTAGCAGATGAACGAGTCTCTCCTTTTGATCAAGCGCAATCGTCTCATCCAGAAACACCTGTGTTCAGTTGTTTATAGGTGACCATGTGATACGGGAGGGTTGGGTGGAGGTGGGGGGCATTCGTGTTCAGGTCTTGGTTAGTGTTGTGTCCCCTTATTGCTTTTGTGTGTGTGCGCCCCCTCCTAACGACCACTCGCATTCCCCTCCTAACGACAGTTCGCATCCTCCTCCTAACGACCACTCAATCCTCCTCCTAACGACCGCTTGCCCCTCGTCGCACGCTGTCGCCAGATGCCCCCCCATGGTGCGCCCCCGCACCCTCCTCCTGTTCTGGGAAGCCACTCCCTCCCGTGGACGCTTCTCAGCTCCCTCCTTTCTTCGGGCGGCCAGTTCGGCTCCTGCCTCGGTCGACGCTGGTCGCACCCTCATCGGCTTTAAATAAACGAAGTCTAAAAGTACCGTGTGCGTCTTTCGCTGCATTCAACACAGCGACCGGACACGACAGTGGCGACGAGAAAGTGGATTCGACCCGCGCTACGCAACGCTATTGACAAGCCATGGCTACGCGAGGGTTTCCCAATCAGATACCAGAGTTCAACGGCTCATCGTGGTCATCGTGGGTTGGACGCCTTCAGTTCTACTTTGAAGCTAACAACATCACAGACCCAGCCTTGAAGAGGGCCAACCTGCTGACGCTGTGCGGGGAGCAGACCTACGATACTGTCTGCGCCCTTATTCAGCCAAGCACACCAGCGGCAGTGTCTTACGACGACATCGTAAAAGCGCTGCAAAAGCACTACGACCCAAGGCCATCCGAGGTCTACAGCCGGGCTCGCTTCCAACGACGAGATCAACTGGGAGGAGAAACTGTGAGCGCCTACGTAGCCGCGCTCAAGAAGCTCGCTGCCGACTGCAATTTTGGAACGCTGTCGACAACAGCTACCGGGCAGGAGGGAGACGCAGCTTCTTCTGCTAACACCACCATGCTTCCCTTGGACGTGATGTTACGCGACAGATTTGTGTGCGGACTGAGTGACGAGTCACTGCAGCAGCGCCTGTTCGCTGAGAAGGACCTCACATTCAGCAAAGCTTACGACATCGCCGTTCGAGCGGAGAGCGCCGGTCACCAGCAGAGAGGGATTCGCCGGAACACCGAGCCGGTACACCAGACAAGCAACCAGGTGCGCAAGCCTTCTGTTGTTGTAAAATCGGTCAAAAAGGCACAACGCTGCTGGCGGTGTGACGACCAACACAACCCCCAGGGATGTCGATTCCAGTCAGCCACGTGTAATTTTTGCCACAAGCGAGGGCATATCGAAAGAGCATGCATTACGAAACGGAGACTTGCCAAGATAAAGTCACCTTCCCAGCCTAATCACAGCGTCAACGCCTCAGAGAATACGCCGCTATCTGATCTCCATGGAACAACATCAGCAACACCATCTGTGTTGTACGACCTGAACACCATGAATCTCGGCACGCGACCGAAGATTTTTACAGAAGTAAGCGTACATCACCAGCTGATTAAGTTCGAGGTGGACTCCGGCGCAGCCTGTACTCTGATCAGTGAGGACACGTTCCGAACTTCATGGCCATCTGACGCACCCGCCCTGCAACAAGACGACACGCACCTGCGAACGTGGTCAGGACAGAATCTGCCACTATTGGGCTCTGCCAACGTGCAGGTTAACTACAACGGCCAGACCCATACGCTACCTCTGCTTGTTGTGAGGGGCACAGGATCAAGCCTTCTAGGGAGAAATTGGTTTTCTCCACTAGGCGTGATGATATGCGGCAAACATCAAAACGCCGATGCGCTAAGCCGTCTGCCACTAGACGCAACTGTTGACGAACCATTTCCACCAGGAGACGTTCTGATGTTCGAAGCACTGCCAGAACCTCCGCTTACAGCAGGCACAGTTGCAGCATCTACGCAGAAGTGCGCAGCTCTCCGGCTAGTTTACACAGCTGTTCAACAAGGCAACGTGCATAAACTCAAAGGGGACAACTTCGACGCTTACCGCAGGCGAGCTACAGAGTTGAGCACCCATCGCGGCTGCATCATATTTGGGTCCCGAGTTGTGATGCCGAGAGAACTACGCGCACAAGCTATGTCTCTCATCCACGCCGGACATCGGGGCATCGTTGCAATGAAAAAGTGTGCCAGAAGCTACATGTGGTGGCCTGGCATTGACAACGACATCGAAACAGTGGTGTGAGAATGCAAGCCTTGCCAGAGCAGCCGGAGCGCCCCGCCGAAAGCTCCTGTCCCAGAATGGGAAAAGCCAGACACACCATGGCACACACTGCACATTGATTTTGCAGGACCAATTGAGGGCTGCACTTTCCTTGTGGTCGTAGATGCCTACACAAAGTGGCTTGAGATAAGGCAAATGGGACAGACGACTTCGGCAGCAGTCATTGACAACCTCCGATCACTATTTGCAACGTTCGGCCTGCCGCGCAAGGTAGTGTCGGACAACGGAACACCGTTTGTGTCTGCGGAGATCCTCAAGTTTTATCGCGACAACGGGATCTCATCAGTTACATCGGCCCCCTACCACCCAGCGACAAACGGACAAGCTGAGCGCTACGTGGCCGAGCTAAAACGCGCCCTTGAAAGAGATCAGACAGGCTCACTGCAGCGCCGCCTTGCGCGCTTTCTCTTCAAGCAGCACACGACGGTTCAGAGCACAACAGGCCAGACCCCCTCGAAAATGATGTTCGAGCGTGAAATGCGAAGCCAGCTCACAGCCATCCTCCCCGAGCCAAAGGCAGAGACGTTCCGGGAAGAAAAAGCAATTCCGCGCTGCGGCACGCTTAATGAGGGGCAGCGCGTCCTCGCCCGACAGTTTCTGAAAAAGCCACGCTGGGAGGAAGCTACAATTGTCAGACGCATAGGCCTGCGCTCTTGGCTCGTCAACATACATGGCACAGTAGCACGCCGACATCTCAACCAGCTGCGTAGATTTACGACGCCGTCTGAGAGCTGTCCGCCAGCGAAGAGAGCACGTGCACCATCTTCCCACATAGCCTGGCACCCCTTCCCGGAAGAAGAGACTTCGCCCAGGACAGACCTAGGAGACACAGCGAACAACAGCCAGCCTACAAGTGTTTCTCCCCCGAGCGCACAAAGCCAGCGCGCCTCCACGCGTGAGCGCCGACCCCCTGCACGATACCAGGCAACTTTCTAAGGGGGAAGGAAGTGTTGTGTCCCCTTATTGCTTTTGTGTGTGTGCGCCCCCTCCTAACGACCACTCGCATTCCCCTCCTAACGACAGTTCGCATCCTCCTCCTAACGACCACTCAATCCTCCTCCTAACGACCGCTTGCCCCTCGTCGCACGCTGTCGCCAGATGCCCCCCCATGGTGCGCCCCCGCACCCTCCTCCTGTTCTGGGAAGCCACTCCCTCCCGTGGACGCTTCTCAGCTCCCTCCTTTCTTCGGGCGGCCAGTTCGGCTCCTGCCTCGGTCGACGCTGGTCGCACCCTCATCGGCTTTAAATAAACGAAGTCTAAAAGTACCGTGTGCGTCTTTCGCTGCATTCAACACAGCGACCGGACACGACAGTTAGGTTAGGCTTCATGTTGGTTAGGTTAGGTACCCTGCGTCGCTGGGCTCTGTGCAGTAATAAAACTGCGTTGGGCCTGGACCATGTGAGAGGACGGTTTCGAAGGGAAGGAAGAAGGGCGGGGACGGTGTATGTTAATCACTTTCGCTTTTTCACCCCGGAAGATGGAGTTAAAAGTCCGGAAGGCTTTGTTTTGACGTAAGGACGGTAGTCGCACGCGTGCACATTTCAGACTATATACACAGAAAAAGAAGAGCAGAATAGCTTTGGTTTGAAGGGAGGACCCATCACCTTAGTGACCTGCTCACACCTCTCCCGACAAAGGATCATCAGCACCTCCGCTCCTTCTTTCCTCGCTTTCAAATTTAAGAGCTGTGTGACACTCATGCCGCTTTCCGAAGCGGCTTCCTGCCTTTTGTTTCGAAGCCCCGCTGCTATTCAGCTGAACGCTCTGCAGCGTGACCTCTCTCTGCTTGTCTCCGTCTTACAGACTGCGTTTTTCAGTTCGCTACTCGTCTTCCATTTCGCGGAGTGACAGCCCCGTAGCTGTACACGCCTGCCGGCTCGGTTCTTCACACGAGGCAGCGCAGCGCCGCGCTGCGGAGAACGACGCGAAGAAAGTTGTAAGCATTCGACTGAGCGTGAGGCGACAAGCGAGTGCCTTTCAACGCGGCTCCGTTCCGGTAGTCGTGACACAAGAAAACGTAGATGCGCCAACGGGCGCCGCATGTATGCCCGCGTTTGGCTTTACACTCAGTCATGCGCAATCGACAACGAGAGATTTATGAACGTTACTGAATCAGTAAAGCTATTATGCGAAGCTTTGTGTGCCGCCAGTACCTTGCCGGATTCCCATACGTCGTGTTTAAATTCTAAACATCCAGAAAGAGCTTGCCCATTCTAAGGATTATGAACATTATACTGAGTTGAAGTAACATTTATTCTTGTTCTGTTTCTATCGAACGTGTGATGTTGCTCTCTGATTTTGGCACGGTTTCGTGTTGTAAAAGCATTAAGATCTTAAACCTCGAGCTTCTAACGTTTCCAAGATCAATCAATTGTCGCAAACTTCATTAGTTCGAACGCAGGACATTCTCTGAGTCAACGGGGTGATTTCTGAATAACAAATTCAACAAGCATTTAGCTAAACAGCCGAACGGAGGTAAAGCCAATATCTGATTTGTGGCGACATTTTTAAGACTTTCTTTTTCTGAAATTCAAAGCTCCGTATACCTCAACTGTAGCGTCGACTGCTTTTCGTGGGGCTGGACATGTTGACAAGTTTCCGTTCTCTTCTTATGTTTGAAATGCGGCAGACGGTGTAAGAGTTGCTTTCATAGGCTGACTTGATAAACGTTCTTTTATAACACGGATTTCGTGACGAACGTATTCTCACTTTACTGTGCGCCACGGCTAGGCATTGTTACTGGTGCACATAGATTAGGCCTGCAATGTGTTTCTGTCCTGCAATACGGAGAATTACAGCCGAAAATGCTGTTATGTGTCATTACTGAGTGCATTACGAATCGGCTGGTAACGTTGTTCGAGGTACTATAGTCGGATGCAAACAACATGAGAACGAAGCGCAAATGTCCCTCAAAGGAGCCCCTCCTGCCAATGGCGTGGACCGATTCTCCCCGTTTCAACCTCGACCTATCCCCTTGGACCTGCTAGCTTGAAATCACCGGGAGTGGCCGATGAATGGGGAATAACTGCGACTTATAGTCGGACTAACCGCGGCGTCATGAAGATCTGTCGGCTCCATTGGCTGGAGAGTTTCCTTTGAGGGGCATCTGCTGCTTCGTTCTTAAGTTGTACCCGACCATAGCAATAGCAGAGAGAGGGTAGGCAGATGGCCCGAACGAAGACAAGTGCTCTTGTTGTAACATTAGCAAGCACCCTGAGGCTTTCCCCTCCCTTGTTCCCTTTGTGAGTATACCGACTATATCAAGTTATTTATTTGTGGTTTTAAGCGATGAGAACTATCCGGCTTACATCGACATCGCTTACGGTAATGGATTGAAATAAAGATAATAATTTTAAAAGTATAACACTTTATTTCCCACTGGGTATTAGAGCGAAATCGGGGTTTCCGAGACGGGTTCGTGGTGACGCCACGACAGTTCCCGGAGCTGTCGAGACTGCGCGAACCCGCGGACTGTCTTCCCAGCAGCACTGCGCACCCCTTTGTCCACGGGGGAGTCGTGAGCAGCCAGACCAGGCGCGGGAACGAAGCATGCAGCGCAGGCGAAGAAGGGGTCCTGTTTCAAGAATCAGGGTCAGCTCGTTGGCCGCGCGGCGTTTTATAGTGGAGCACCCTCGCCGCACGCCCGCAGCCATAGATCTATATGCGCGCGCTCGAAGCTCCGGAGGAGCGCGCGGCTGACCTCGTTCGGGCTGCGAGGAAAAGCCGCGATATACGAGCGAGCGCGCACACCTGCCGCTGCTCCGGCGGCGAAGTCTCCTTTCCGAAGCGCCCGAGTTCGTGGGAAGGGCCGGGCCGCCTCGTTCTTGTTTCGCTACGCCTTCTCCTCCGCAGCGTTCGCCTCACCTTGACCTTCGAGCACGCGCGATCTTCGGCCGCTTCTAATTAGATCCGATCTCTTCGGCATTTTTTTTTCTTCTTTTCTTTCGTCCACCTTCGCCCGCTTCTCTTCGGGTTCGTGGAAATGGCCCTAACGGTGCAGCCGCCGTTTGTTACATTCCGCCCTATTTCACTCGATGCGGGGGCCGTCTTCTGGCGGTCGAAAGTTCGAACACCCAGCGGCGCGCGGAGAGCCACCGAGATGGGGTCAAAAGGGAAAACTCTTTCAGATAAGCGCGGCGTCGAATGGTGGCCAGCGTGTTTGCCGATGGAACGGCGACACGCCTTCCCAGGCGCCCTCCGCGGCCGAACTTCCATTTTCCTTTTGCTGTAGCGGCGATGTCATTCCTCTTGTTACTCTGTGCCCTGTTGGGAACGATTGTGTTCAGAAGGCCTGTTGTCGGACGAACGCGTTTTGCATTCGCGTGCCCGCTGTTTCACGAAGCGACGACGTCTATGAGAGCAAGAAAAAGAGAAAAGATAAAGAAACGTGATTCTTTCTTCACGCAGTAAACACCAGTTTCGAGCTACACGTTCAGCAATCGGGGGGCGTTTGAGTGCTTGGTAGGTCTGCACAACCTTCGAGCTAATCGCTTGGCCTTAGCTCTAGCGAACGGCTGCGGTTTCCACTTTTGGCGCAAGCATCGGCTTGGCACCGCCGAGAACAACGACCTTTCGCGCCTTTCGCAAGACGTAGCCGTTGGACTACTTTCTATCGTTTCACTGAATGGTATGTAGCGCTGGGAAAGAAGTCACTCCTTGCCTCGATTTTTATCTGATATTATGCTTTTTCTCTTCGCCTCCGAAAATGCCTTCGCCGATATGCACAGTGCCGTGCGGATTAACCACACGTGGCTTGTGTAAAGGCAAGCCACTTGTTTATGTTTGAGGCAGCGGGTTTTGAGAAAACTGCGAAATTTACTGACTGTCTTGTGAATATCGATAAGTATGACGATCAGGCTGCAGGGTTGAACGTGCGTCTCCAAACATGTACGAGATTTTGGAACCGGGACCTTTATCTGCAGTCCAAGAAGTTTTCTACCAAGGGCAATAATGCCTTAGTCCCCTTCAAAGCAATCGCGTTGAACCCAGTGTTTTAACCAGACCCGCGTATTATCTAGTGTTCCTTGCGTTTGTAGCTGCAAGCACGAAGCCGTCTTTCCCGTAGTTACCATCTGCTTAACGTTCGGGGCGACGTTTTTTTTTTTCTATTTTGCTCTTGAGTGGTCTGACATCTTTTGTCTTTCAAATAAGGCTAAAGCTTTTCGGATGGTTCGAAGATGCACGGAGAACATCTGGGCTGTTGTTGGCAGACCTGGCGAATGCGAAGCATCGCCAAGAAATCCCGCACGAGACGCGATAATGCGCGTTCCGGATGGTCCTGCCAACCTACGAGTTCCTTCATCTACAGTCGTTTTCATCTTTCGACATACCAGAACTGGTGACGAACTACATCTTCATAATCATTGTTGCCTGGTCTGAGGTAGCGCATTTATAGCGAACAAAGCTTTTATAGGAAAAAAAAAAGAAAATCGTTCACTTACGTGACCTTGTTATTCCGACCCAGCGGTGACTTCTAAAGTTTAGGCCTCCGCTTTCGTGTATGAATCATAGCCACAGACTCACGACTCATTTCCTCCGAGTCTTTTCCAAGAGGTTCGGCTCAATATTAGCAGCTTCCAACAAGTCATGAGCAACTTCTGTATAGCCCTGTTCCATAAGTTGTACCATCATCCCGCTCTACGTGATCACCTTACCCCCAGCCAATTTACGTATACCACCGCGTTGATCATAACCACGAAGTCGGAATTGTGTCATGCAACACGAAATGCTTCTCGCAGTCACTCCTGCCATGGGCCTCACGTGACTGGAGCCACCTTCCCGCAGACGTCGCCGACATTAATGATTACGAGCAGACATAACTTCACCAGCCCAAATGGTTATTTTGATTTCGAGCAGTTCCGCGTAGCACTAGCTAACATTGTATGCCCAGGTGCTATTTAACATTCATGTAATCAACTGCATTTTTTCATTTCTTTTTTGTATATTGACCACTCTCCCTCCGTAATGTCTCCGGCCCTGAAGGGTAAAATAAATAAAAACAAAATAATCTTCAGCTCAAAATTCTTTCTGCTTCGCTGCGTGGGATTACTCTTCCCAACTTGTGTCTTATTCCTAAATTCCACTTTAAAATTGAAGAAACTTTATAAAATGGAAAGCCTAGGTCGCCCTGGTTCCTTCCCGCCCATTCCGCAATTCCGGGTGGTCTGGTGGTGGAAAACCTTCCACAACTCGCATCATTTCCCGAAACACTGCGCTGTACCTTATACAGAAGATGTCCGCATTTTATCTCTAGTTCGCTAAGTTGTCTCCGAAGCTTGAATAGTTTCTATGGATGAATGAACAAGGCTGAAACAAACTTCGTCTCAAATGCACTGATTTAATAGTTACGCCATCTTGAATGCGACATCGACACGGCATAACACCTCACTCAAGGTCGCCTCACTGTCGACAGTGTTGAAGAAGGTCTACGAGCAATGAATGGCTCATTCATGCCCAGTGCGGTCCCCTCGCAGCTTACCGAATGAGGTGCAACCCTTCAAGATTTGTAGATAAATCTGTTCGATGTCGCAGACTACACATTTTAAAGCAATAACCTCCTTCGTCCGATTATTTCTACATGTGCCCAGAGTACTACAGCAACAAACGTATAATTTGGCATATAGCATGATAATGATGGCTTTGGTATTGTTGTTGTTGATGATGATGATGGACACAAATAAATACTCTTTTTTTCTCGTCGTCGAATATGTATTATGAATTGAAACTGAACGGCTTTTCCGCAGAAGTCCAGGGACGATGTTTACGAAAATTAAACAGTCAAATTTCCTCCGATGGTCAAGGGGAAAAAAAGAGAAGTATTCGCAGCAGCCAAAGCAACACGGCTGCTTCTTTTTCCAGACTGCTGCTTACGGTCACCTGAAATCCGAGCCCGCGCGCTCTCCGAGCCCGTGCAGATCGCGCACATGCGTGCTACATCAGCTACCAGCTAGCTCCAGAACCGCGGCGTTCCAACGGTGCTGCCAGGCCTCTTTCGTGGGCAAGAAGGACGACCCCGCATCGGATGCCGTCGACCCGAGTCGTGGTGCGCCCGCCTCGCCCCCACTACCATTGCTCATGGGCGCACTGCTTGTCGTGCCTGTGCGGCTTCGTTGTCCTCGTCGTGCTCATTGTGGTGGCAGCGCAGTCCATTTACGTGTACCCTTCGTGCGAGGACCCTTCGTGCTGGGATTTCACAGCCAGCCTGTACAGATCGCTCAACTACACGGCGAGTCCGTGCGACGACTTCTACCACTTCGTCTGCGACGGCTGGAAGTCCAGCCACGGGCCCAATGACTTCGTCTTTTCCGAGCTGCAAGCCATGGTCGCACATGCTGCCGTCAACAGCTTGCTGCGCGTGGGCCACGCGCCAATGTTGCGCCAGACAGCCGTGCAGAAGGCCGCGGTCATGTTCAAGACCTGCGTCCAGGTGTTCATGAACCGCGCGGATAACACGGAGAGTCTCAAGAGCTTCCTTCGGTCGCTCGACCTTCTCGAGCCCAGACCAGAGACTGCGGACGTGCTTGACGTCATCGTGGGCCTCGCACTCGACTGGAACGTTCCCGTCTTCCTCCAGATGTCAGTCGACCACGACTCCAGCGTGGACGGGAAACAAACATTGCACTTTAGTAGGAGTCGCCATCTCATGGACTGGTTTCTCCGCAGGAGCCGCATGGACGGCTGGGTCTTGCACAAGTACATAGTTTCCTGCTCACAAGTCTTTGAGTATCGCTTCGAACCAGAAGCACTCATTTTCTACGAGAACTACATCATGGCCTCACTGGGAGCGTTGACAGACACCACGCACGTCATTCACACGGTCAAAATCGCGGACATGGAGAACCACACCCCGGGAATTCTAGCATCCGACTGGCTGGAAGTCATCAACAGGCACCTCCCCGAAGCCGCTTTTCTAAAGAATTCGGACACGATTCGAGTATCGGACATCGGTTATCTGCGCAGCGTGAGTGAGGTCATCCTGGATGATCGACGTCGGCACAACGGACGCCTTATGGCCTACGTGGCCTGGTTCGTAATACAGTTTCTCGGACCGTTCGTCTCTTTGCCGCTGGTCGCGCCGACGTTCGCGACTGTCAAAGACGCCAAAAACTACATCCTCTTCCGCTGCTTCGAGGAGCTCAACCTGTTGATGCCGTATGCCTTTGGGGCTCCCTTTGCCGTGGAGAGCGTACCCGTGAAAGCTCGCGATGACGTGCTCAACATGGTCACGCTGGTCAAGAACGCGCTCAGTGACTCCTTCGCGAAGAGCAAGTGGATGGACAACGAGACGCGCAAGATCGCATTGCTGAAGCTTCACACCATGCGAACCATCGTTGCCTATCCTGACATGGTTGTCAGCTCTCTCGATGAATACTACGCCTACACGCCCGACTCGAGCGCTGTGTTCCTCGACTCGCGCATGCGCGCTTGGTACGTGACCATGCGGACTCGAAAAGACAAGCTGTGGAAGCCCCGCGCGTTCGACTACGACTTTCGACTGACTGACGTGAATGCATTCTACCAGCCCTTAACTAACACCATGATCATTCCAGCGGGCATTATCAACAGCCCCTTTTACAGCTCCAAGTACCCAGTGAGCGTCAACTTCGGCGGCCTGGGTCACGTGATTGCGCACGAGATTGTGCACGGTTTCGACGACGACAGTATGCGGCAGCCCTACGAAGGCCAGTCGCGAGACTGGTGGACCATGGACACCCGCGCGCAGTACGAGCAGCGCGTTCGATGCCTCAAGCGCATGTACATCCCGTTCGGACTCAGCACGTACGACCGTAACGCCATCATGTCGGAAGACATCGCGGACTCTGTGGGCCTGGCGCAGGCTCAAAAGGCGTACCGCTCGGTGCGCCAGAGGACGACTGGCATCGTCGCCCGCAGCGCGCCGCTCATGAGCCGCTTCACGCAAGACCAAGCCTTCTACGTGATGAGTTGCTACAAGTGGTGCTCCAACCGCAGGGACACGGGCCGCGGATACTCGGCCGATGAGCTGCGCTGCAACGTTCCCCTCAAGAACATCCCGGACTTTGCTAGGGCGTTCAGCTGCCGTCGCAATGACCCTATGAATCCGGCGCACAAGTGCAAATTCTGGTGATGACGTGCCGCACCACAAGCTGTCTACACTGAAAGGTTTCACCTCACCTTGACTTTCACATTTTAACGCATTACAGCGTTCATTGGTTCTACAGCAGCGTTATTATCTTGTGTATTCTATCGTAGACGTCAAGTTAGAGCCCTCCAACTGAACTCAAGGGGGCGCGATCTCAACTAGAACATCCGCTTTTACTCCGGTGTTTATTTCATATATTGCCCTGATTTTACTAACGACCACGACTAAAAAGACGTGTTCAGAACTCTCGCACAGGCGACGTGCTTCAGTACGAAGCATATAAAGCAGCTTTAATTTGCTTTGATCGATATGGCCAACACTCAGCCGAGTTGAAAGGCATCTGTGCAGTGTGAGTGCCACAAGCTGTAATGTTCACTGCGAGTTGTGAAGTATTGCGTCCGGAGTAATAATTGCACGAACCGCAGTTACGGTTGATTACGAACGTTGCAATCCTAGTGGTGAAATACACCGTAAGACAGCCGTAAGAAGGCTGTCTTTATGTTGTTTTGAAGATATGGCTTGAGGTGCTCTTCTACAATGCTGAAGTTGGCAGTGTTCTTATGAGTTGAGTAGACCGTTTCGTAGAGTGATTTGCTGAGGTACTGTCCACATGCATACTTCGACATCTTGAACCTTACGAAATAAACTTCGGAGGGAAGATCACGGACAGTTTTTTTTTGTTTGTTTTACAACCAGGACTCTGGTACAACACTTGGTACCGAGGTTTCTGTTTGTGTACCTTGGTAACAATTAATCCGGAGCCCTCTTGCGCTCTGCCTCAATGCCTACAGGATGTGACACCTAAAAGCTTATTAACTGTTATCAACACTTGTACAAGTGCATTACTTGAAACCGCGTTTTAATCTTTGTGCTGTGCTCCAGGTAGGTAAGCTCAGCTGTGCGATAAAACACATTTCCCGCAGAATACATAACCGGCTTTAAAATGAGGTATTGAATGGACGGGCGTTGAATTCTTCAAATGAAGGAGGGTACCGTTACGCTCCACATGTTCTACAGGTTTTCGTCTTCTCGTGTTTAAGGCACAGCTTCCGTGCGAACTTTGTATGCTGGGAGCAGATTAGCCACCCGTCATTTGTTCTGAAATCAACCGTTCAGAGGGAACCAAAGAAGATTAGCGCTCTCCGGAACGTAGCGTTTCGCTTCAAGTAATGCCGGTTCAAGCGAAATAAACAGAATGCACTTATAGACCTGTTTCAGGATCCTGTTTACCTAGCACAAAAAATACCCAGTAAACCTGAGGATCACGATCACGTCGATGGTTCTTGCCCTCGTGAACAGTGGAGAGTATGTATAGTCAGTATGGACACTTAATTACTGTTATTCAATTAAAGAAACACGGTAGAACCTTGCATGGGCTGCCTTGTTTGAGGCAGTTATGTTACCATCACCTGAAAATGACTATGACCATGACTTTGCTCTGGAAAACCTAACTTTGATCTGAAAACAGGTCAATGTCTGCTGCTTGAGGGAGCCATGTAATTCCGTAACTCAGAGGCGAGTCTGGTAAAGGCACGAGAATTGTGCAAACTGATGCGCGAGCACCATTCTTACGCGGTCAGGGTTTGTGGCACCGTTTGCATGTGAACGGCATCCGTTACGGCGTCACTCCCGGCTGATGGCGCTCTCCGGTGCAGGTTGTATGGATCATACGAGGCACTCAAGTACGGCTCCAGCCTTGACGGCTTGGCCGACCTGACGGGCGGCGTCACGGAGACGCTCAACATTCGCGAGGACCCCAGTGGCTGTGCACGGACGCTGGCCGGCTCGTTACTCGGCCGCAGTACGCTCGTCACTGCAATCGTTCAGCAACAGCACACTCAGGTGGGTCCTTGTCACGTGCGGAGGTGTCGGTACGCGCTTGGCCGCCGCGATTACCATTCAACTAACGCTCTATGACGAAGAACACACGCAGCTACCGCTTGACTGCCGCAAACGCTACCGTACTTGTCACCAACACACTAGCTGCATTACATTAACTGCCTTCGAGACATACTGCACTTACATAACTAGCAAGCAGTACGCGCAACTGCAAGCTTGTGCTACAGCCCACCGCAGGAATCTAATTGTATGACAATGAGGTTGCACAAATTTCTACCAATCCAAAGCCCGACTATCTAGTAGCAGTAATCTATATCTTCTCCCCCTCTCTCAAGGGCTGCGCAGAAAATAATTTACTGTTCCTGTCGCGTGCATGTAAAAACATATTGGTTATATTAGAATGACCTATTAACCCCATTCCTATCATACCAGACTAGGCCCGAAAAGAAAAAAAGATGCCCAGGCTTAGCTTGGTTAAGCCAAGAATGCGTTGCATATTGCGCGGTCTTTTTGCGCGAGGTATTGCTTGGCGGCACTCGATTTTCTCAGCAGCTTTTCCTCCGTGACGTATGGATAGATGGTGATGATGATGATGATGATGATGATGTAGCCTTCCCTTTGTAACGGGCGGGCGCCTACCAAAGGTGCCCCGGCTGGATAAACACACACATAAAAACACCGCTATCAAACGCGAAGCGGCAAACACACACGCAAATACCGACGAAACAGTACTGGTCTAATGTCGCACCAGCGCTCCTATCCATGGATGGATAGGAGCGCCCCCTTTGAAACGGGGCGGTGGCAACCGCCACCATGCTCAGCGTCTTTTTTTTTTCATTTTTTTTTTCACGTGGTTTGGTGGCTGCCCGGCCGCGCCCAAGGGCTGAACTGAGTGATTGCAATATGCTACGCATAAAAGCAAAAGAACAGCTGCAGAACTCGCCTTAGACTGAAGGGTATGAACGGCCTGGCACTCTCGTTTCTTCGTGTTAGTGAACCGCAGCGCCGCGCGTTGCCATTCGCCGCTGCGGTGATCGGTCCCTTGTGCTAATCTTTTTACTCGCCTCTGTACAGGCACAAGCAAATAAAGGCTACACTGCTCGAGCACTATCTTTCGAAGCAACCTAACTTTTTTTTTTACTTCTCTTCGTGCTTCTGCTTATGATGAAAAGTCATTTAAATCCGCAGTTTGAGTTCATGACACGCACGTGAGCGTTACCATTCAGTAGATATAAGCTAACATACTGTGCAACTTCGAGGTAGCTCAAGCGTCCAGGCGAAGTGTAGGTATGCAGCGTGGACGTAGTAACAGGACAGGTTTTGTAACACTTATCAAAAGTCGACACCGCCTCTGTTATCATACACTGCGCGTCACGGACAACGCTCAGCGCGTAACTTCCGCGAGCATCAGTCCTTCTCACGTCAGGACCGCTTAACTAGTTTCGATTCTAACGTGGCTTTCAGCGCTCTCAGCCCATTACGAGCCTTCCGAACAGAATCACGATCGGAATGCGCGCGCTAATCCATTCTGGACGCGCGCAGCCATCGGGTCAAGACACGTGAGCCCGCGGGGCGGAACGTTTCACCTTACATAACCTCGCAGCGATGTGGGGGGGAGGGGAAGAAAAAACGAAGAAGGCCGCCGTCCGGTCTGATGAACACAAGTTGTCTCACACGCCGGCGCGGCCGCATTCGAAGCACGCTCTCTGCGAGCGCACGAGGAAGCGGATCAGCCGCTCAGGAAGGAAGGGGTCGGCACGTGAGGGGCAACATGGCGGCGGCTCGAGTGGCTTGGCTGGCCCGTGCCGCCGGGTCGCATGTTTTAATCATGATACCGCGAACGGAAGCAATCCGAGGCGGAGGCGCTCGCGCGCACAGAGCGTCACAGGCACGCAGTAAAGAGGGCGCCGAAGAAAGCTTGGCGCCAAAGAAGTCATTTGCGGGGGTGTGCTGCTCTCAGCGTTGCGTATAAAAGTGCGATACTTGTTTCTTTCTCTTTCGCTGTACATTCCTTTAAAACCATTTGCATGGCACTATTTTTTTTTTTATGCAGCAGTGCAGTTACTTGGCGGTTCCTGTGAATATATGGAAGCATTACCGTTTGATACACAGAGGCATTTTCTTACGTGTGAACGTAATGACGCGGTCGTATGAGGCAAGGCGTGATAAATAATGTATTTTCGCTGCCGAAGAGAGGTCAGTTTTAAACATACAACTGGAAGACACGCAGGTGCCTTCGTTGAACACAGTTTGTATACTACGGGGAAATATATTGGATGCCGCATTAAATCGCGAAAAAAAAAAGAAGCAGGCATTGGATGTAGCTTAGAAATAAGGCGGGCGCAGCCAGCTCTGCATTTGAACTGTATACGCCTCGGTTGCGAGAAAATTACGTTTTTTTTTTTGCTTTCTTCGCGATTGCAGCGCTGTATGAACTTTTATCCCAGTAATAATAAATGTCTTCGTGCATGTGAGAATCAGTGTCGGGGAAGCGCAAAAATTACTTATAAATTTTTAGTTGCGCAGATAGTGTATTTGCGCCTCATTATAGAGAGAAAGAGTGAGAAAGAGATGTTAGGTAGGATTTGACACTCCAGAGCTGCGCATGGGCTACGCAGACGCCATGGTATAGGGTTCGGGATTAATGCCGACAACGGCATGTCAGCGCACATAAATGGCACTGAAAAGCACATGGGAGTTTTTTAATTTTTCCTCAATCGAAATGCATCCGCCGCGGCCAGGATCAGCATGCCAAACGCCACAGCTGATAAGTCTCCGCGGGGGCCAAAGAGAGAGAGAGTGTGTGTGATAAAAAGCACATTATTTGTTGCACCAAACCCGGTGCCTAAAGGAAGAACTCTTAAGAAGCAGCAATGTTCCGTTTACATTTTCGCAATCAGTCCAGAGTCTAACTGGACTGCTTGCGTTTCTAGAGGCACCTATCTGTAAAAGTGTATAGAATCGGAGTGCTCATGAACTCCAGGCATTTGGAATGTAAAGCCGGTTAAAGTCGGCGTAAAGCCGCACCCTTTTTGTTCGCTCTTGTCCCTTTCATTCATATTTTTTTTATTGTCTTCTTTTTCAGACGAGAACATCTCCAGAAAAAATGGCGAACGGGATCTGGCTTGGCACAAACTACAGGATACTCTCGTTCCAGAAGGTAAAGAGCACACGCCGAAAACTTTCTCACACTATAAACCACAGTGCACAAATTATTTATGGTAGAAATGGTTTGGTTTACGGGGGTTTAACGCCCCAAAGCGACTCAGGCTACGAAGGACTAATGGTAGAATTGGTACTCATCTGTATCGAAAGATGGCTCGTCGTTAAGCACGGCTGCATTTCTACGGAATGGTTGGTGCCCTCGTTCACGTTTACGGCAGGTTGTGAAGGATGCGCATATTGCTCTTGTGGGCATTCAGCGAGCAACTGGCTGTGAGATTTTGTTTTTCTGCGCAGGTGACCACAGCTGGAGGCGAACAAGTGCAGCTTCTGAAATTGAGGAATCCCGTCGGATTAGGGACAGACTACATCGGCAGCTGGTCATTCGAGTAAGTTGATATATGGCCTGTTTCAAAATATATAAAACACAACTCTCCTGGGCGGAAGTTTCTAATATGAGCTCTTTGTACAGTGTTCACACCGCAACGTTACAGTCTGGTCGTCCGTTCTAGCTGCGTTGACTCCGAAGGAAACGATGCGAGATCGTTACTTTGCGTGTTTATTTTAGACGTGTATTTACTCACTGTACTGCAAAAATCACGCCTGATAAGCCGTGGCCCGCAGCTGTTGATGACGAGGACTTTGCAATTTGAATTAGGCTGCTGTTTTATTTTGCCGCAGCGGCGAAGCATGGGTTCGCTAGACTTCCACCCACGACCGGCCGCCTTTTGATTCCGGCAAAATGCAGAATCCGGTAAAAGTGATCGGATACTCTACGGCGAATTTTATAAAATTGGATAAATGTATTGAATAACTATAACTGAATAATTATATTCATTATTAGTTACTGAGTTATTTAATAGGGAAGCACTGAAGCAATAGGTGAGCCTATAAGGCCAGCTCATTTATTCTCGTTTTTGTTCCTTGAAGCGAGGTTACAGGTCAAAGAAGATGCTATCGTGTATAAGGTTTAACGTCTCAGAGCGACATGGCATATGAGATACGCCGTACGGGAGGGCTTCGGAATAATTTGGACCACCTGGGGTTCTTTAACGTGCACTGACATCGCACAGTGCATGGACACCTTGCACTCTAAACGCGAATACGCTTATAAGGGAATCAAAAGGAAGTCAGTTGCCCACTTAGTGCACTCCCTTTTTACACTGTTCTGTTTAGAGTGCGCATTTCGCCTCCATAGAAACATGGCAGCTGCGGCCGGGATCGAACCCGCGTCCTCGGGATTAGCACCCGAACGCTTTAACCACTAAACCACCGCGGCAGAAGAGGCGGTTAAGCTAAGGGCACATGCAGGTGCTTCTTTGTTGCGATGCAAACAAAACATCAGAGCGAACTGGACTTGTCAAAGTGGCAGCGGATTTAGACAGTAAGGAGTGTCACAAGGACAGAAGAAACACGAAAAACACAGGACGGGCGCTGTTTAAGCATGAACCAACTAGATGTTAAGCATGAACCAACTAGCCCACACCAGAATCCTCTTAAAGGAGTGTCAACATACCGTTTATATAACGGGGTTTGAATTTCGTTTGTTCAGAGATATACATGGAATACTTGAACAAGTTCATGGGGCGAAGGCCAACCTGAAGGTCGTTTTAAATTGTTGTTTTACTTTACCTTTTTTTTCATCCCATTCCCATTAGTTCCCTGGAATGGGACAAGGTTCCGCCAGAAGAGCAAGAAAGGCTGAACTACAAGAGCACCACGGAGGGAGAATTTTGGTAAGACGATGAGACAAAACGCCGTGGAAAGTGTAGTGAAGGCTTGGTGGGCCGTCACTGGGCAGATCTATAGGCATAGCGGAACACGCATGAGCGTCTTGCCAACTCAAGTCGTGGCAGGAAAACGGAGGCGCAGTAAATTAAATGAGGTACTTTCTTAGTGTTCTGTGTGGTCTATACGTCTTTCTATCTAGGCTTCGTCGGTAGGGTGAGCTTGCGCTTTCTGCGGCGTCCAAGCGTAAGAGAAGGTACTGTGCTTGAAAGCACTCCATTTTGTCGCAAGTGTTTTGTTGCAAGCAGAGATACAAATTCAATGCAAAATATGTAAGAACAGGAAAGGGAGATAAGTGAATTCACCCAGATTTTAACTGATTAGTGTGGTTCTGATAAAAAGTCCCAATGGCATTTGTGTGTGCGTGCGTGCGTGCGTGCGTGCGTGCGTGCGTGCGTGCGTGTGTGTGTGTGTGTGCGTGTGTGTGTGTGTGTGTGTGTGTGTGTGTGTGTGTGTGTGAGCGTCTTGGGTTCAATGCGACGAGACAGGGAAGACGAAGGATAATCAAACGCCCTAACCTGTTGCTACTCTCTCACCTCTCCCCCTCTTTTATTTTTTTTTCTTCTCACCCTTGAAATTAAGCGCTGGGGTGCGTAGATTTAACACAAATATACAATTTATCTTCGCATTGCAGGTTCTTGTATTACTGCCCCATAAAACTGTGACTCCAAGTTCAATGCATCAAAAAAAAAAAAAAGCCTACCGTAATATTCTGTAAACAATTCACACTATGCGTGTCCGAAACTTGAAATGTTGTGCATTGATAAATATCTACGCGAGCGGACAGTACAGTATTTTTGTTTTCAAAATTGGCCGTAATAACATGTTGATGTTTGTGTTTTCGTGGTCAAGTTTTCACTGTGCTTCCGTCACAGTCCCGCAGCCCACTGTTCTTATGCATGTTTACTGGCACTTTGAGGCATCTGGATTGCGAAGGATATTGTTTGCGCGATGTGTCCTCAAAGTGGTCATATGGGCGGTCATGGATCATGGGCTTTTATGATGTGGAAGTGATCATAAACGCCTAACTGCCATAACGCATTTTATGCTGGCAGTTTCGCCGCGCGGCCAGCAAGGTAGTGGAGCCAGTGCGGGTAAAAAAGCAGTCGTATAGGAAAAAGAACGGAGTGGGAAGACAAAACAAAAAACTTTACCTCGCTGTGCTTTTCTTGGCACTAACGCATGGCATTTTCCCGAAGGTGCATCCAGTGGACTATTTACCATCTGCGGAATATCTAGTAAAAGCAATATTTTTCTCGGACAGAATTGCGCCCTGCGGACTGCAGTGCGGAATGTGTGGAATATCTTTATCAGAGCTTTCGACCTGTCGTAGCGATTTCTTACGACATAGTGCAGCCCTTTTCGTAAAGTCCTCTGCAGGCAACCCTTTCTGTAAAATATCCCTTCATCCCCACATAACTGCTGAGCTTCTATGAGCTTACCAAAAGGCGAGTCGAGTTTTTTTAATTTCATTTATGTACCCTAAAGGCCTACGTGGGCATTGCGTGGGGGAAGGGGCGGGGGGGATATCCTGGATACATTACACACAAGGTTTAAGCAATTAACAATGAGAATATTATGAAAGCAACATAACAGCACTGAAACATGGAAAGAAATACATCATATGCAAGGGTTAAAGCAGAAAACTGCGGAAATAAAAAGAAGTCAAAACAAACCGAACAAAAGATAAATCTTGAACATCTGCTCTATCTGACTATCTTTTAGTGCTGTAATGAGTTTGTCAGGATCAACAGTGTTAACTATAGATTCGGATAGCGTATTTCATCTTTTATAGTGCTCAGTTTACTGACTAAACAACCAGTCAGTTTTCAATACTATAATAGGGCACGCTCGCTCACCACCCTCTCACCACATAGCATTAGTAGCTCCTTGTTACGTTCATGGAAGTTCACCGGCTGGAGGGGCAAGTCAGGCCTAATAAAAAGAGTGCTGTCACCCCCCTCGCTGCCCATAATGCGTTCGCTCATTACGCCCACGGATGTCGGTCGCCGTCACTCGGGCAGGATGTCGTACCAGGACTTCATGAAGACGTTCACGTCGCTCGAGGTGGTGCACCTGGACAGCGAGACGAGCCGCGACGAGCTCAGCATGCGCGACAAGACGCCCTGGCAGATGAAGGTCTGGAAGGGGCACTGGCAGAAGGGCGTCACCGCCGGCGGCTGCCGCAACAACACCGGTGAGCAGAAGCGCCACTACGGCACACGTTGCGGAAACGACGTGGCTTAGATCTGCGTCTGATCCTCGCGCCCAGAACGGCACTTCGCGATGTTTTAGCAGCTGTCGAAAAAGTCTTGCGCGTGCTTTCGACAACGTCACTTTCCCTCGTCGAATACCCCCGCGCCTCTTTTGCAGCACCATACCCAGCTTAAAACTTTATGAAGCTAGTAAAGCTGTACACGACAATGGTACAAGAGCGCAGTATACAGGATACCAGCGTCATTTCTTAGTGCCGCCTTCGTGTACGCTTTTATTTCATTATATAGCACAAGTTTAAGGTGCAGGTAGATGAGTTTGTACAATTCAGCGATGTAGCCATTGACTTTTATTTGTTCCTGCTCCGGTTGCTGCAGCCTTGTTTTCAATACTCATATACTCACCAAAAAATGCGTGCATTAAATGCCACGAGCTGCTTTCCGTGAGAACTATATTACAGCAAAAAGAAGTTGCGGCGCTAGCTGGCATAAAATTTGTATTGGTTAGAATATGTTAATCGATGACATGCCGACATCACGTTTACAATTGTTTGCTACTGATGCCTTCGGCAGCATATACGTCGCGCATTTTAATAATCAAAAATATCTTGCAATGGAAACATTAAATATATGATCCAATTCTTTGTTTAACATCAATACTTTTGGTTTTCAAATTGAGCCTTTGTGAAAGAACGGCAGACAGACAGAGTTATGTCGAGATGTTTTTTTTTTTTTTAGCGAGGTATACCCATTTTACTTTGACCGCAAATTCCTGTGTCCTTCGCTTTCGGTCTTTCTTCAGACACCTTCCACATCAATCCTCAGTTCCAGCTGATCCTGTCAGAGTCGGAAGAGGTAGTCATATCCTTAAGTCAAGACGCCGTCATCGAGCCGAAAGTAATGGGCTTCACCATCTACCAGGTTCGTGCACACCACTTCCATACTCTTGTGGAGGGGCGTTTTTGTTTATTTTATATCTTTTCTACACAACATTCTCTACGCGCAGCATTCTGCAGACTTTTGCAGGCTATGCTTTTATGCACATGCTAAAGACTGTAAAAGAAAGCCGCTAAGGGGACGGACTTTGCCTTGAAGCTTTTCGACAAAGGCCAGAGAAGTGCGAAAATTTTAACGCTTTTCATGTAAAAAAAACAAGCTAGAAACGTAAATAAACAACTTTTAAAACCAGGATTTCAAGTTAACCATGGTTCACATATCACCGCTAAAAGTTATATTCACTATTTTGAGAAAAATTCTCAAACGCATTTAAGTGCTGGCAGCATGGGAAGAAATATCAGTTTTTTTTTTAAAGGAGAGAGGGGAGCTGGAGCATTTTTTTTTTAATGGCAGAGAGAGCCTTATAAGTACTATACTTGTCCGGCTTTTCATTTTTACTCGTTTGCTCTTTTCTCTGCACTGTGATATTTGTATGAACGACAATGACATATCAGGCCTACGTTTCTGCTTCCCTTCTTACACTGTATCAAATTTTGCGAATCCGAGATTACACTTATGCAAATAAATAGTACGATACAATGTACAGACAGAAGTATGCCTGATGCTTCCAGCGTAGCTATCCCGAAATTTCCTATTCTTCTTGCGATAACTACTTTTCTCTTTCACCACAAAGACGCCGAAGCCACCGAATGAGGCCCTGGACAAAGCCTTCTTCAAGAAGAACAAGTCATTACTCAGTTCTCAGTACAGCAATTGCAAGCAGGTGAGTTGTTGGTATCTTTTTGCCCCGCGACTTCTTTAGATATCACATTCTTTAGCCTGTCACCACAGGCAGCGCACGAGCAGTATGCCGCCAGACTTCAGCAAGAGAAATGACCAGAGTTTTTTGTTTTTTGTTTTTGCACAAATTCATGACTGAACATTGAACAAGGCAGAATAATCAGCTATGGTGTTGCTTTTCAAAGAGTGGCTAACCGTTCTAGATGTCGGTCGAAAATTGGATATACGGTGACCGTAGCGGGCTTGATTTCCACTCACAAGTATGGCGACCACTTCTCCGAAGACGAAGATGAGCGATTATGATGAATATTTACAGATGAAGACAAAGGTCACACACTGTGCTTACAATGCTGAATAAGGCCGTTTGTTAGGTAAGGGTAGTTAAATTTCATTCGTAATTAGCTATAACTTGAGCTTAGTGAACACGCAGCATGCTTTCGCGAGGTTTCACGGGAATTTGATGATTTGATCACATATTCAGTAATTGATGATTTGCGTGACCGATTCTGCAAATACATAGCTGATATCTGGATCTGGGTTCTACTGTTAGCACAGTGGAAGAAGTGCCGATCATTTTACAAATGTGGTGCGTCTGCACTTCGGGACTGCGCGCAGGTGTCCGTCAGGTGTGTTCTGGAACAAGGAGGCTACGTTTTGCTCCCAACCACTTTCGAGCTTGGCCAGGAGGCATCTTTCACGCTACGGGTCTTCTCGGGGAAGCCGACAAAGCTAAAGTAAGTGCATGCAACAGTACTTGACTCACTGGTCAGTGTGAATCGCTGACTTCATTGCCAACCCACCGCGGTGGCCTAGTGGTTATGGCACTCGGCTGCTGGCCCGAAAGACGCGGGTTCGATCCCGGCCGCGGTGGCTGAATTTCGATGAAAGCGAAATTCTAGAGGCCCGTGTAGTGTGCGATGTCAGCGCACGTTAAAGAATCCCAGGTGGTCGAAATTTCCGGAGCCCTCCACTACGGCGTCCCTCATAGCCTGAGTCGCTTTGGGACGTTATACCCTAATAAACCAAACCAAACCAGTCTCCATTGCCTTTTTCAGCTGAGCGCAGAGCAGGGAATAGAAAAAAAAATTATTAGGGGTTCTACCCTGGTTACATCTAAGATCGAGCGATAGCTGTACGCTTATATATATTTTCTAATTCTGCTGGTCAAGTTCTTTCCAACGGTGTATCACTTGACATTGTAGCGTAAAGTTAATTTGTAGTCAGAATTAATTACCTGTAATTAATTACGACGCGTAATTAGTACAGCTCATTCTACTCGACATAAGCTAAACATGTAGTAAGGTTAGATATCGATTTTAGTCCCGTTATACCGAAGTCGAATTTTGTGAACGGATGGGCCAACTTTGGGGGTGGCCCGGCTAAATTTTGGTTATCACCATCGTGTTGCTCATGCTCGAATTTTGTTAAGCGCTCTGTTAGCCCAGCCCAGCATAGCACTATCGGCTAGGCAACATGTTGCTTGTTGCTAGGCGTATTTTGACCTTGTCTAGTCTGAAGGTCACACGTTCGTAGCGGACGGGTCAGGTGTTGTTGAGCGGGGTTAGCGCGTAATGCAGAGCTATTGCTCTAAAAGTAGTACGGAATGCAGCAGTTCGTTGTGTCTATATTCTTGTCATATACTGCTTTTTTAGCCACATTTTTTAATTCTTCCGTCTTTCCATTTCGCAGGCTTATCGACAGCCAACCGAGCACAGTGAAGCCAGCGATAATGAAGGTGAGGTGAACCACTGCGTTCAGCGTGTTCGGGTGCTGACGACGCTGTCTTTACGGTGTTCCAGGCGCCGCCCTCTTTCGACAGCAAAATCAGCTCGTACGAGGCCGTCTTTCTTCAAGTGGCGGACGAGCACTCTTCGGTGAACTGCTTCGAGCTTCAGGAGCTCCTCGAAGCGTGCCTACCCAATGGTACGCGCGCCAACGGGACCTAGTGTACATCACGATATGTAACGAATGATGTGTAGTACTTGGACAAACTAATTTCACCGCGCCATTTTCACTGACGACGCAGAGGGACCTCTTTTCAGTCTTTTTTTTTTATTCGAGATGTTTGCCATTAGGCATAATGAAAAAGGGAAAGAAAGTTATAAGAAGGAGTGTAAATAAGCCTCGCTTGAAAAGTGGCAAAAGTTCACGATAAAGCGATTATCATGAGCCCACTTGCGATAGTCGCCTGCAACGTCCCATCGCAGGCCTACCTTCCTTAGGAAGCGTCGTCTCACGGAGGCTGTAGCCGGGCAAGTCCACAGCAAGTGTCTTTCATCACACTGGTCTGGCGCAGCACCACAATGGGGACACTTGTCAGTCACTTCGAAACGTTTGTCACGGCACCAATGACGCACAGAAGGAGTCAGAGCCGCTCCTGCCCGAATCCGGCGCACAGATACCTCCTCCTTCCGAGTGAGAGTCCGGGGGAGAGAGTACGAACACGGAGGAATTAGAGCGCGTGTTCGCTGACGCAGAGCTGTTTCTCAGAAACATGGGACAGGAACGGAACTGGGGGAAGAGGGGAAGGTGGCGGGGTGTCTGATGTGTCAGGGTGTGTCATTGCATCCACATGAATATTATGGGGATCCTGGGCATGGTCGCGAATCCAGTGTATACGCACAGGACAGGGGTATTTTGTGCAATGTTGGTGAATGGATTGTGTAACTTGGAACGTGCGCCGGACAGCCTTAAGCTGCTTAAAGGCGGCAAGGGAGTCGGTGTAAATGTGAACAATATCGAGAGTGGGTATGAGTGGAAGGGAATCAATTCACTTTTCAGTCCACTTTCCTCACCTCACATCTGTAAAAACGACGTTTCGAAGAAATTTTACTGAATGTGTACGCCTACGCGTCATTAAATTTCGTTTGGTTGTTTCATGACGTACTTGCACTTTTAAAGTATCCCTCTTTGGTTCAACTAACATGCTCACAGCACTCATGGCTATACGCAAGGAACATAAATTGTAAATTGTAAATCGCGGTGTTTAATACAATATAAAAACACTAGCGCTTCAGACGGGGACAAAGAAATAGAAGAAGACAGGGTTCTTTGTCACCGACTGGAGCGCTAGTGTTTTTATGATATAGTGGACAACAAACTAGACCAGCTCTCCGCATTGAATGCGGGGTTTAACGTCCCAAAGCGACATATGGTCTTTGAGGGGCGCCGTAGTAGACGGCACCGGATTAATTCAGACCGCCTGTGGTTATCACTTGTGCTGGCTGATCCGTTGCAAGTGTCGATAAGCAAGCCGTATACATGATGCAAAGCGAGGAAAGTGTTTCGATGTCTGTACATTTATCGTTTATTTATTTATTTACTCAGTCCCTAAATGCGCTCGAGCTGAGAGGTAACAAACACATTAAAAGATGAAAACAATGCATGAACCGATGTCAATACATGTTCCCGTCGCCACGAACAACCTCTTGAAATTTTTTGATGTCCTTTCTGTGGCGATGTCTCGCGGCAAGCTGTTCCATTCAGTGATGATACAAGAATGAATAATTTGGCATAAAAACATGTGTGGCAAGTTACGCCCTTAATTTTGAGTGATCACGTCGTGAAAGGAAGAAATCGTCTATGAGTGATCGGTGGCGACAAAGTTTACGGAAAAGCGTTAAACGGGCATGTTTACGACGATGTGGTTAGTTTTTCAATTCGACGCGTTCTTCAATATCGGTGACACTACTTAAAGCGCTAGTTGTCTGAAAAAAAAAAAAAAAAAATCGAACAACACGACTCTGCAAGGATTCGATGTTTCTCTACTACTTTGGATTAGGCTAACAGGTACATATTTTTATTTAAATATTTTTACCACAAAGGGCAGGAACATAGAACGCACAATACAGGTCTGGCGCCAGTCCTGTATTGTGTGTCCTTTGTGCTAAAAGTAATTAAAAAGTTTTCTGTACCTTACGTCTTTCTTCTTCGACGGCCTTCTTTATGTTTGCTCACCCTTTATTTATTTTTTTTTCTAATTCCAGACTACGTCAAAAGCTGTGCAACATTGGAAGTTTGCCGACAAGTCGTAATGGCGCTGGACGTATCCTTTGCCATCTTGTTTACCCAGAAGCTGCTAAAGCTGTTGACCATATCTGTGATTTCTCATTGTCTTATTAAAGCTTTCCGCGTAGAATACGCCTTAAACTATATAGCTGAGTAAATAATTAATTACGATTATAAAGAGCCATGCACAATAAAGCGTGAAAAGCTGTCAGTAGCAAAGAGATGATATTGCTGGCTACCAGGTGCGCAAAGATGCTTTATTTAAAATTTTCTAGCTCAAGTAAAAGCACTCATAGAGATAAAAAAAAAGAAAAACAACGACGACAAACCTGAAAGACAGCGTTAAGCCACTTCTGCTATCATTTTATTTTTACTTTATTATAATACCTTTAACACGACAGAGTTGTGTGAGTTGTACACATGTCAACGTGATGAAAGACAGAACAAATATGCGATACGTGCAAGTCTTGCAAAAATGCACATTCTCCTTGTAAGCTCTTTGGTTCAACCATCGGTACCCCATCTTAAGCACTGAGCGCAGCTCTCAGCCGCTTTGTGCAGCTTCAACTTCAGATCTCTTCAGGAGCAATCTGACACTGCCCCGAGTTTTTCTGGAACGTCGTAACTGGAATCCGCAATAAGCTCCTGACGTCGCACAGTTGTCCTTGACTCTTCTCTTGCGCAACCAGCCAACGGGTCTCGGCCGACTGCGGTACCAGGAGTACAAGAACTTCATGTGCAGCCTCAAGTACTGGCAGAGCACCTTCAAGAAGCACACACGTGGCACCGCGGGCATTCTGAGGGCCGAGAAGCTCCGCGACGCCATCCTCGACGTCGGTCAGTGCTGCTGCTTTCTTGCACGCTGCTTTGTCACAACGCTAGCTGATACACGAGCAAGCCATGCTCGAGATCGTGTAGCGTCGAATGTGGTGGGAGTTACCGTAGCATCCTACTAAATGCGGCCTCCATTGTCAGAATGCCATATAGCGAAATACGTATTTTTTTTTTGTCTTCTTGGAGCAGCTCGGGCAGCAGCATATAGGGCACTCCCACATATAGTGGCATAGAGTGGGTTGGGTGCTATTGCATGACGGGCAATGAGACAATACCCCAATTACCGGGTGCCGAAACCCAGAACTGAACCAGAGGCCTTTAGGCCTGCCTCAAAGAAAGCAGTTTATGGTCATTATAACTAATATCGCTTTTAGCGCCGCGTAACGTTTAGTGCGATGCTGTCCTCTCGTCCCGCAGGCTTCTCAGCAGGGTGCAGCTCTCGTTGTTGCATTTTGCTGCTGGTTTTATGCTCTGCATATAATATGCAGATACGACGGAAGGCTCCACCATGTTTGACGACAACATGCTACTCAGCTCTTGTAAGAGTATTGTTGTGTTTGCACAGAGCAGTTTGCTTCTTGCCTTCAGCGTGTGCTGCCATGAAGGCTTTACATCAGCGGCCGCTGCTAATCAACTGCAGTCGCTGCCAGTTATATACTGCCTTTGTCAGAAGTAATGTGTTCAAGGGGTTTGCTTCTAAGCCACCTAGTGGGGCCCTTATTGTGGTATCCGTGGATGTAGCAAGTTTCGGAGGACTGAGAAGCAGTGCTCTTCTCACCGTCAACAGATATGGAACACTTTCTATGCCTAACGAGCCTCACAGCATGGTTGAGAATGAAACCCCTGGGATATTTACTTTTGACTAAGGTTGTAGGTGCCTGCTACTTGATCGACAGTTGATATTTATGCGTAGCTGCACGTTGGAATGCCTTCTGGTCTGTATGAAGGTAGGTATTAGGGAATCTAACGAGATGTCTTTTCCTGTCGCGCAGTCAAACATCAACACGATGCTCCTTTCCCTTTTCAGGTTTCCAGCTCAACACAGACATTTTGGCTATGCTGATGCTGAGGTACATGAGGAAAGACGGCACGCTGCGGTTCGGGGACTTCGTGTCTTGCATCCTCCACCTCTCCGTGGCCTTTGGTAAGTGCAGAGGTTAGAACGGCGTGGGTTGAAATTAATAAAACGTGAGATGGCCTTGAGGATCTACCTCAGTCTTGGGTCTTAGGCAGCGCTCAACCCCGGACGCTACAGTGGACCGTGTCAAAGGTCACCTTAATCAACAGACTGAGGTAAAAACGACGACAGTGAAAGCTTAAAGATAAAAGTTCCAAAAGGAAGAACAGGATATATGAAGGTAGAATCACTGCGTGTTGTGATTGCGGGTAGTGCTGCCATGGGTCTTTTGATACTTAAATATGAAAGGATCATACCAAAATAAGAAACTATATATAAAAGAAGAATTACACGCTGACAGCCCATTCTCCGGCTTTTAGCATGCAAAAGGTCTCACACATATGCGTGAATTTATTGCTACTAGAAGATTTATCAGGTTTACACATTATATTCGCGATTGTGATGTAACCGTTCTGCCCCCGGGGCCTTTCCTGATAGACGTAGCGTTGCATGGCGACACAGCTATTAACGTTAACGACGTCGCTCAAGTAAGCGTTGAGAACAGCCTCATTCTATAGAGCTTTTTTAGTGTCCTGCATGCTCCGTTGATCCTAAATGCAGCGATCGCATTCCAAAGTCAGGCGAAATGCAGAGACGCCCATGCTCTAAGGTTTCCGTGAACGTTAAAGAAATCCTGTTGTTCAGATTAATACCTGCAGCCCTCCGCTAGGGCGTACCCCGAAGCTCAGCTGCTTCTATAGCACTTAAGAAAATTGCAGTTATTTTTTCATTCTTTAAACCGTTCCCACTTCCGATATGCATCGTTCACAAGAAACCTATGAGTTTTATTACCAAGTGCCATCTGTGAGGACGCGATTGATCTAACGAGTTTGGGGCTGCGGCCTGCTAGCTTTCTTTTTTTTTTGTTTAAATAGACCAAGGTTAATGCACAGCACGCGTCATTATAACCAAAATTCTTTCTAACTATCTGAACTATCTTGCAGCAACGTTCGAGAAGAAGGATCCCCTTCAGAACGGCTTCATCAAGATGACACTTGCCGAGGTAAGTGTGCACGCCATATACGTTCGTCTGAGCCCTAAAAAAGCATGGAACAAGCAACTTCCGCTCTCTTCATCTTGCTAGCAGATATAAGTTATCCTAAAAAAATTGGCACAATTAAGGTAACTAATTCTATCGGTACTTTGCAGAAAACAGCACACTGCAGGCGAATGTGGTGCCGTCCGAAATAAAAGGGGGTGTATAAAAAGAAATAAGGGCTCACTGCGGAAGAAAGCAGTATTGGTGGTGTCCGTTTCTGGGCTGTTGGTTTATACTTTTGAAATGACAGAATTTAGCATGGCACAAAAAACGGCACACGAAGGTGGAAGGGGGGCAACGATTTTAACCTTCTTCAACTGATGCTATAGGTAGACAGGACATAGAACTGTATCTAATGTATATATGAGCGCGTTTCAACAGACTAAATAATTGTTTATCAACTATATTGTCTGTTTGGGACCTTATCACGAGAAACTAATCATTTCACTTGAACTTCTTAAAAATAACTCTTCGTTTTATTGTATCTAGTTACGACCGGACGGCTACCATAACTGATACGAGATCCGGTCTCGTCATTCCATCGATATCGCAACGTAGAAGAATTTCCGGTCTGAGCCCTTTTCACAACCTTCACTGACACCCTGCACTCTGCCACCAATTCATCCCTAACCTTCAATACGCATCTAGCCGCATCGACCATCGTCACAAAGTGGGCATTGAATCATCGACCACTCAAGCTTTCGCTCTGTCATTCATACTCCGTACCGCACGAGGATGGAAATACTTCCCGCACAACTCGTGATGAACTCGCAAAACCACTTTCTAGCGACGCCTAGCTAACTTCTTACGCCCAGGTTTTGTCTAATGCCTGTTTTGTACACTATATTTCTCATACGTACAGTTGCGGGGCGGGTAAAAAAGATTGTCACACATGACAGAACACCAGAGCGCCGGAATGACAACGCGTGGCGCTGCGGGTGGAGAAGAGGCTGATAACGAGAGTGCCGGGCCGTTCTCATTCTACAGTATTAGGGGGGTTCAGCGGACTGTCACGGACCAGCAAAATTACTGGCTAAAAGCAGCGCTATCATATATTGTTCCCGCGAGTTCCTTTTGACAAACCATCGCGGACATAAAAAAACAGTAATAAAAAGAGGCCCTCTTAGCTCATGATAACCGAGCCAAAATAAATGCCGCAAGCACAGTCACGTAGGGTCGGCACTTCAACGCTCGGGCGGTGCACGCTTGATAAAGCTTACTTCATGCCGTCCCCCCCTACGCTGCAAACATGGAAACAGCCCGTTAGGCAGGTCTGCGTACCGCAGCGCCGCGTGGTGAGATATACGAATTCTGATCGCCAATGATCTGTGCTAATATTTTTTGCTCGCGACTGTCCCTCCCTCTGAAATGCCTGTAGCCGTGAGGGGTAAAATATGTAAATTCAAATGAATGAAAATAAAGCTTGCCCGTCCACACGCCTTTCGTTGTGGGCAAACCGACGTAACAAGGACAAAGCAATTCTAAATTCGCGCAACCCACGTTCTGAATTCCTGACTCCAAAATTAAGTTTTTCTGGCTCACTGACTATGCAATGCATACCTTTTCTTCTTTCAGTGGCTCAAGACGTCATTGCAGTGCTGATCAATGCCCTATCGACTTCTTCAGAAGGAGCCGCTCCGGTTTGAATTGAGCACAAGGCACAGAGAGTCTGCGACGAGGCCATCTTGCATCTGGATTGAATCTTCAGTCCAAACTTCTGTCCAGCTCGAGCACGTGAAACACGGCCTGCCTTATCTGAGGGTGGAGTGCGCAATATACCGGTGCGGTCACGTGACGTTACATCAACGACGAACTTGTTTTAAGCGCTCTCCAATAGGTTCTTTTGTTTTGTCTAATCTGAGAAACCATGTAAAATTTGTCGATATTTTGTTGATGCCCAATGCTGGTATCGATTATCAAACCTGGAAACTTTCAAACATCGAGTCCTGCATTGGACGCGATGCGTTGATCTGAATGTCTCAGACAGCTTAGGTGGCTCGGCTCTGAGTTTAAAAACGTATCGTACACATGATGATGCAAGTATCGTTAAACAGGCCCCAAAATTTTGCAAAATATTTTAGTACGGACTGCTTAAGAACCTTAAACTTGAGCGGTGACGGCTCGTAGACGCCTAGTACTGTTCACATTTTTGTGAACTGTATATATAACTGTTCACTGCGATACTGTTGCAGTTCTGTTAATAACGGTTAGTGCTTGGAGGAAAAGTGAACAGTTGTTAACAACCCAACTTCTTTTTGCCTGCAGAATTTATTTCTAACAAAATCAAGTTGTTAGACGTGCTTCGTTTTCACAACACATACTTGATCTTGAGTTTGTGAGGATAAGTTCGATCCACAGTGCTGATGATTATTTAACTTCTGTTTAAATGCAAATGCTTTTCTACAAATAGGGGCTAAAATCGTTTGGCCCTTTGTTGTTGACAATTATTTGTTGTCTGGAACGCACTACTTCGAAGCAGCGGACGTTAACAAGTGAAACGCACAACAGGCACAATGCGAGGCATGGAATTCTTGTCCTGTCTCACTCCCTGCTCCTTGCATCTTAGTCATTTAAACGCCAGGCAACTTTCAAGTGGCATGGTTCGAAGTTAGCTCAGACTCGGCTCATACCAAGTGGCTGCGTAGCTCGCGAGATCATTTATTCCGGGGGCAGAAACGTAGAGAACGGACGAATGTGTGGTGTGCCATGCCACGAAATAGGGGCCGGCAGCCTCTTTCGTAACAGCCCTTAGCAGCTAAAACTGTGAACTTAGTTATATGAGCTTGATCCTTCTGTTCCGACGAAAATTCTGTTAGCGCTGTAATTTGCTTTACTGACCTTTATTCTCCTGGCCTGCATTTGTCCGGAATTTAAAAAAAAAAACAAGGTCTAACAAAGAAAGAAAGTTGTAGGTGTTAGCAGCGCACACGAAACAAGGACGGACAGAAAAGGGAACGAAACACAGCGCTGACTTTCAACTGAGCTTTATTGGAAAAATAAGCGACTTTTATACAAATAATTTTTTTTAACGTGTGACTCAGAAGATGTCAAAACGTCCTACTACATGTGCCATCCAAAATCACTGATACTCTAGATAAACCCTGATAAAGAACGTGATTGAAAACACTGAGGAATCCTGAGAAGACACGAAAGGTCAATCAGATGAAAGATTTGTGCAACGCCCACCTTTTTTCTTAAGACACGTGCCACTTAAAACCATCTAAAGGGTGTCATGATCAACAACGGTGAAGAAACAACAATGGGAAACCCTGTCAAAAATTTTTTTGATACCAAAATGCAAAAGCAGGGTGAAGCTGTATATGGGCTCCCGTTGTCAAAATTAAAAAAAAAATTATTTGTATAAAAGTCGCTTATTTTGCCAATAAAGCTCAGTTGAAAGTCAGCGCTGTGTTTCATTCCCTTTTCTGTCCGTCCTTGTTTCGTGTGTGCTGCTAACACCTGCAGCATGAAAAACCAACTAGCCCAAGAAAAGACGATTCTGAAAGAAAGTCTAATGCACCTGTTTCTTTAGTGTTTTCGTTATTAAGAAGTACACTTGTTTGGATCCATGAGATCTTAAATTATGTTTTCAAATGAGAGAGGGAAAGCGGAAATCATTCTTCCGAAAGCGCTTTTGTACAAATGCTTCGCAGGACGTTTGCACTTTTATTTGCCGTGCCGTGTAAACTATAATATTAACAAATGGCTGCGTCATTTAGTGAACGCTGCTGCGATAAACAAAGAGCACTCGTGCTACCGTTCGCGGTAGGAGAAGGCTTCAGTTAACATTTTTATCAGTGTGGAAGGGTCGATAGAATTTTTAATCATGGCTCACTCGCTACTTAGGAAGTATCTCCTCAGTGCTGATCTTCTCATTTTTTAGAGTTTTTAATAAATATATGTGCATGTCAGATTGTGCTTTAGATCTGCCATAAAATGCTCTTGAAGGATGTTTCAGTCATGATGCTGTTGTCATGCTTTGTTACGATTCTGTTCAACTGACATTTCCAAAAAGCATAAACAGGAAGTGTGTACAGGATGTCATGTGGGATTAGAAGCAGACGGCGATTCTTCTGCAGTGGGGCGTCTAGATGTATGCAAATTATTTGCCAGCATATTGTGCGCAGCCCGCTGAGTATTTTCATGTCTTGGACAGGAGTTCTGTCGGGACTGCTAGCGCACAACTATATTCATGTACAAAATAGGTGGAACGAATAGATATATTGTGTAAAATGTAGAGTATGTCTCCTCGCCTTGAAGTGTACATGAAAACTGTAGGTGAAAAGCAACTACCTTCATCCGTGTACAATAAACCACAGTCATTACTAATTCTTTTCGTTAAGTCTTTTCTTTCACCGGACTACACCTTCATTTAGTGTTGTGCAGCATTAAGACCCTTCACGAGCGCATGACTTCATGCTCTAGTTGCAATAAAAAATTAACAGAAGATCAATGCGATTAATTTGGCAGAGTATATGTTAGCACTGACGTCGCGTGCTGCGCTACCCCATGCAAAACATCCCCCTTACCCAAAGGAAACCGTAGCACTGGCACCTCAATCCGGGCCAAAATACAAGTAGCTTCTATTCCGAAAAACATACACCTGGAACATAACATGCCGAGGCGGCGTGCGCGGGTCCGAGCCCTCAGTCGGAAAATCGGCGTGAGCCCTATTAAGATCGGCGTCAACAAGTCTCGCCGGGTGGCCGCCAGCACGCCTGCTTCTACTGTGTATGGCTGCGAGCAACTTGAGTGTGATTGCTTTCGGGCCTGCCGCCATGGACCGCACGCGCGGAGAGGACCCAGGTGCCAGCTGACTTCAATTACGGAGTTTGCCCGGTTGGAGCGCAGGACAAAAACAGACCCCCTTTCCGAAAGGTCTGCACGTGTAGAACGCCGCCGCCGTCGCCTCGGGGAGACGAACGTTATCTTCCCCATTTGCCGTGACCGTGCCAGGGAACAAAGGGCCTCGTCTCCTGTTGCTCTTTGGCGTGCCAAGCACCGCGACAAGCTGGCGGGCATCATCTCCGACCCTCGCGAACGTCTCCAGGCACGGGGAACCACTTTCGGCCTTTTCGTGACCTCGCTTTCCGGCCTTGAGCGGCGGGTGTCTTTGATTATCAACAGATGTCGGTGACCCGCAGAAACCTTCGGCTGGCAGGAGGCCATCACCTACCGCAGTCAACGCTACCTCGACGACAACCTTCTTTCCCTCAGACTCCACATGTGACGGGGGCGTGGCCCTAAGTGCAGTGGTGTGTTTGTGCGCACAAGTTTGTGTTGTTTGTGATCTGGGCCCCTCCCACCCCGGCGTGGGCGTTCTCAACCTAGGGAATTTAGGGAAGGCGAATAGTATAAATGTCGACAACGAATGCGGCAGATCAGAACTCACTAGAGCCTCTCTTAGCCTCCCATAGAGCCTCACTAGAGCCTCCCATAGAGCCTCTTTTGGAGCCTCCTTCAGTCTCTAACCATGATGTAAAAAGATGTAAATAAACCCTCTTGTAATCTTCCTCCCATCACTTAACTCTGACTTGGCGGCACTCCTGTCCTGGTGGTGGTGGGAACGGGTGTCGAAGCTTGACCATGGTTCCGTCAAGCGAGCAGCAGCAGCAGCAGCGAGCTAGCAACGACCCCGAACCGACCCATCTTCGCCAACAACGGGTGGCAGACCCAACAGCCCTCACGTCTTGTACATAGACGTGGCCATATACCAGACAAACAGATGCCATGAGCATCATGGCCACGGATGAAACAGGCACAATTCAAATGTCCGGCTCCGTCAGTGGTGTCAACACGAGCAAGGCGGCGAGCCACCATTGCACTCGCGACACAACATCTGCATCTTCAGTACGCTACTGAGAAAGAAATACGCAGAGAAACCAACGCCACAGAAACCGTCATCACAGACTCGCAGGCAGCATGCCGAGCACCGGGCATCCTATCCGCACAAGTAAGACAAATTCTTCAGCACTGACCCGCCACCACCACCCCTTACTTGCACTGCTTGGGCCCCAGGTCATGCCTCCCTCCCTGGCAACGATCGCGCACACGCGCTCGCCCGATATCTGACCCGCCGGGCTCCAGCGGAGGAAGAGGCTAGAACACGTACCATGCTTAGCCCGGACTGCCGACAAAGAAAACGATAAGGAGGCACAAGACCCCACTGCGGTGTGTCCATGCTCAGCGCTCACTTAAACGAACATAACCGAGTACTAAAAAACACAAAGAAGAACGTTTACACCACCCCACAAAACTCTCCATAGGGCCGACGCCATCGTCTGGCGCCAGTTACACCTCTCACGAACTCGCACCTTTTCTTCCCCACGCAATACACCGAATGCTGTTCGCATTGCAGCAATCCAAACCGAACAGTTTTTAACTCTGTCTGGGAGTGCCCGAACCCACCAGGAAACCACAAACCATCTCCCACCGTTTATTCCCCTCCTAGGAGGCTTCCCTGAACGGCTCGGACCCGAGAGACCAGCAATCGCTGATCGAACTGGCGCGCCGGACCACCTGTCATCGAGGTCTCGGACTGAGGACTTCACCTATCATGGGCGTCTGTAACTAACCCTAAACAAATGTTTTACAGCCACCACCACACCCTCGGACGGAGCAGCTGCTGCCTGTGACGGGTTCAGACCATGGTAACACAGGTGGCGTGATACATTCCTTCACCGCGTGGCAAGCCTTACCCCGTCTTCACTCTCCCCATCCTTCGACTCTGATCGGAAACCACGTTGTTCCTCTCCTACTTTTCCTCTCTACAGCTGACCTCCTGCCAACCGATGCTTCATAGGTCAACACCAACGCTGAACACTTTTGAAGCTGTAGCTTCACTACTAGAGATCTCGGGTTGAGATCGCCGTGCGTTGCGAATGACCTTCAAGGCTCAGCCAAAGTCAAACCTTCAGGAGAGCAGACACCTTATTCGCGCTTTAAGCTACGAAACCGATGAAGAGCGGCAGCTTCTAAAGCAAAGCAAAGGCGCATAACTGGCCCCTGGGACAGTGGACACCTTAGTCGCGCTTTAAGCTATGAAAGTGATGAAGAGCGGGAGCTTCAAAAGCAAAGGAAAGGCGCAACTGAGACTAGGCAGAGGGATCTATCCACCACCAGGTAGGTCCCTAACACCCTCGGAATGTAGGGCCTGGCGAAAAATTCAGGCTAATCGCTTCTTCCCTTATGTTACTCTGCATGATGAACTTACAGGCGACCCAGATGACTGCAATCTCTGCAACGTACTACCTCTGAGTCAAAATTATCTAATCTGGCAATGCCCCGAATCTCCGGGAGCTAAACAGACTGATCCCCTTGATCAAGTTGCCTGGGAGTCCTACGTCCGCAGCCCAAATGCGGATGTACAAAAGATTGTCCTGCGCCTGGCATAGGAGGCTTCCTCCAAGACCTATGCAGCCACGGCGCAGGAGATACCGCAAGGGGGAGACCCTCCCTCTGGATGAGCCCTTGCCCCGAGGTCCATGTCGGTGCGAATAAAGTATACTCTCTCTCACTCTCTGGCCCCCTGGGATGGTGGTGGTGGCGAAAATTTTTTTTTAATACTCAGAGAGAGTTTGGGGATCAGAAGACCCCGCTACATGGTCGGTATCCTTAGTCCGGGACACCGCATGACGAGGCCCCGTCTCGCGCCCGCTTTACTAGAGCCCTTTGGGACTCCAAGGGACTCCAGTGTGGAGCAGTTGAGGAGGGCAGTCTCCCATGCCTCGCGGTTGGGGGAAGGTGAGGATTCCGATTACATGCCCACCCCATGTGAAAGATATCGCAGATCTCTCCACAGTGCGGGCAGCGCACATCTGTGGCCTCCATCGGGGCTGTTTGGCTTGTTGCGCAGCAGCGCGCGGAGCGTTCTCGCCCTGCACATGCGCAGAGCGTCCCGCCACCCGTTGCTGGCCGGCGTTCGCGTTGGCGTCCTCCCTGGACGTCTTCTTTCGTCCGCGCCATACGCGAACCATATCTTGAAGATACTCCTCCTCGCTGGGAAGAGGCTCCTCAAGTTGCACGGTTACCATATTGACGATCCTTAGAGAGGTTGGATCGTAGCCGGTGACTTGAACTGGGACCGCCATAGCCGGGGAATCCCCGAACGCGGCCGGCGAAGGCCTTGCCACCATTAGGCTTAGCGCCGCAGAGGCGTGGCGGTCTTCAAGGCTCTGAAAATTCAACAAAATTCAGCGCACCTTGGCAAATGTGGTATCCGCGGATGCCGCCTAGCTTGCCGGAGACGATGATTCCAAGCTTGCTTGAGAAAAAAGTTGACTGCAAATAACAGCGATCATTGGCAGAGCCGATGTGGCGTGCGACCGCTCCCGTTGCCGACCACCGCGTTCTCCTCCCCCCTCCCTTGGAGAGTTGACACCTCAGTCGTGCTTTAAGGTATACGTGGCGGTAGTGACAGATGTGTGCTGCATGCGTTGGCATCGACAACGTTGTGGAAGAAACGCGGCACTGAAGCCATAAGGTGTCGGCGTTCGTTGTGTTCATTGGCGTTGACAACGTTTTAGACTCCGATGATTTTAAGGAAAAGTGCGCATAACTGGCTCCCTGGGTCAGTGGACGCCTGATGGATGGATGGACGGAAAACTTTATTAAGCAAGCGAGTTTGGACCGTGCAAGGTCTCAGGGCCACCGCACAGCCCTCACATTACGCGCAAGTGTCCAGGCCACGTAGGGCCATGGCACTGGCACCCCGGTTCACACAGCGAAGTTGCGTGTCCGGGTCCTGCGACGCAAGGAGGGCCTCCCATTCCTCCCATGTACCGATGGCGGGCTGTCCCTGCGGGGGAGGATCGGCAGGGCAGCCGAAGAGGATGTGGTCCAGGGTGGCGTGCGATTCTCCGCAGAGTGCACTCTGGGGAAACATGGCGGAAGTAGGATGACGCTGAGGTGTAGGAAGAGTTCGGGTCTGGAGTCGCCTCCAGAGGATTTGTTGGGAGTGGGATAGGCGGCGGTGGGGAGGGGGATAGAGTCGACGGGCAAGGCGTGCTTGTTGAGTCAGTTCTATAGCTGCTTCCTCTGCTTCTTCCGGGGTACAAGGGGGGTCTATGAAATGGGTAAATGGGGGGGGGGGGGGGGAGGGTTGGTGCTGGATGGTAAACCCCAGCTACTGAACGGTCTACACGCGGCGTCCACCCAGCGCACATCCTCTGAAGTGCCATATTCTTTATGGAGAGCTTTGGCTCGCGCGACTCGGCGGGATTGATGGTATTCAGGGTGGACATTCTTAGGAAGGGGTTTCAGGATAAGCGCGGTGTGTATGGCGCGAGGGAGAGAGATGGAGTCTGTCGTGTGGGCGGGTATGCGAATTCCCAGAGAATCCAGTATATATCGTCCGGTTTCCGTGACAGCCAGACGAAGGTACTGTGTGTAGCGATGTGCATCTATAAGTTATTGTATAGTGTTGTGCATTCCTAATTTCAACAGCCTGTCCGTGCTAGTGCTCTTTGGTAGGTTTAGCGCTGCTTTGGTAGCCATGCGGATTAGAGCATTGATCTTATCTTTATCCGCACAGGAGAGGTTCAGGTAAGGAGTGGCGCCTGAATGGCGTTGTGAGGGGTGGAGGGAGAGAGATGTGGGGTGCATGCGTTAGCGCCGATAACGTCGTGGCAGGCACTCGGCACTGCAGCAATAGGCTGCACCGTTCATTGGGTGAGCAAACTCTCGCGATCAATCATTAACTGCGACCTGCCAGAGTGGCAAGGTGGGCGCGCTGCCTATCCAGTGGCCGGAACGCACTCAACGGTACAGACGCCAAGCCGCCTATAGTTGCCCGATACGCCATAGCTTTCGCTCTCTAACCGGGTTCAGCAGTAGTTAAACCGCAGCTAATTTTACTAACTGCAATGATCCTTCTTTTGGAGAGAAGCTCACGCGTGTGGTTAAAGCTAGCCGTGCCTTCAGCTTGCTCTGGCCCTGCCCGCGCTATGTCGGCAAGACACACTTACCTGTCTTATTCCCACAGCCTATAAAGGCGATTTCGGGGCTGTATTAAGGTATTTTTATTGCTTAGATTACGAAAAGAGCCCACGACACAGTTTTGGCCCATTATTCATTTCACATCAGTTTTACTTCAGCTGCTTGAAGACGCAAACAAAAATGCCAGTATATAGGCTTGACAATGTCTGCCTCCCTATAAATGGCAACCGATTGGTACGGTTGTAGTGTGGTTGTTGACTGCACATTTTCATACAGCATGAAAAGCACTGTAAGCAGAAAAGCGCACAATGTCAAAAACGATAAAATGTAATCAATACTGCTGATACAATGTAATATGCCGAATGGTATAACATAAATGAAAAGAACGGGTGGATGCTCTGACACTGTCAGAGCAGGAGTCTTCACCCTGAAAGCGAGAATCCTCCGCTACTGCTGCGGAACACGTCGTCGTGACACATGGGCACTGTACTCTGCCTCTAGCAATCGCCCATAAAATTGAACAGGGACGATAGAGCTGAAGAAAACTAAAGCGTCTCATTGAACATAACTTTAATCTCACGTTTCCAGATAGTGCGACAATATAAAAACGTTTTATGCGTGTTCGTACCATTATTAATACAATATCAGCACCTTACAATATCTGGCGCTGCAGAACAAAGGAAAACAAGCCGGCTGAGGGAGCATCTCCCTTACCAGGCAGCGTCACGGCAAAATATTTGTCCCGTTAAGAACGTGACCTACGCTCGCGTCGGCGTCCGTTGCGTTGAACCCGGGTATAGAGTTTTAGCAGAGCGGGTTTACTGCCCGATAATGAACGCCGCGCTATCGTCGGCCGGCGTCCCTTTAACCTCAGTGAATATGGCCCGCACCAACGGGTTCACGAGTCCGCAGCGCCCCGAGTAGTCGTCGCTTCCCACGTCCCAAATGATGACACCTCCAAGGAACATCTTGTCCACAAGCGAAGCCGTCTTGCGTACTCTGATCTCGTCCTCATAGCCCATCCAGAGGTTGTTTCGCCAGGCTTTGGGCCTCTCGCTCTCGCGGTCCAAGGACACCGCCCAGCCGGCTTGATGTATCACATGACATGCTTCTCCGTAGGACACGACGCGAACCTCTCAAGCGTTGTTCCAGGTGGGCACCTCGTTTTTCCCGGGAAGCTTGGACGCGGTGCCCACGTAGCCTGACAGAGAGATGGCGACCAGCAGCCGTCTGCGGGGCACGACGCTAGAGATCGCGTGCTCGATGGAATCCTGGACGCTTCTGCCGCCTTTGTGGCCACGCTGATGGTAGAAAGGCACGAGGATGCGGTCGGAAGCATTGGCTGCGCGGTGCATACCGTGCGACGCTAAGCCCACGTAGTCGAGGAACTTGGTTAATCGGCCAAGCCTGGCGCCTCCTCTAAAGATAACCGCGTCCGACGTCGCGGTCACGACAAAGAGGAGACCGTGCTTGTGCATCCCTTTCTTGAGGTGAGACAGGAAGGCGGTCGTATGCCATTGGTAGTCGCTTCCGGCGAGGAACATGCGGCTGAGCACGAGCCCGTGGAAGCCGATCTGCAGCACCCAGAGAACCATCTCTGCCAGGAAGGTCTTGAGCACCGTAGCGTTGGGTGTTTCGTGGAAGGCTAGTTGGCTACCGTCGTTCTCGTCACCTGCGGTGACCATGTACCTGAGGTGCAGGAAGCTTTTGTTCATCTCGTCGCGCAGCTCGATCAGGCGGGACAGACCGATGGTACTCTATGGCTTTCCAGTTTGGTCGCTGAGGGATCCGCGGAGGGGAAGCACCAGGTGCGAGCAGTAGTTACCCGGAAGGTCGGTAGGCCTGTAGGGAACGACACGATCGCAGAATCGGGTCACGTGCACGTGGCACAGGATGGGCACGGGTGTATGCCTCCGCGAGCGGACCTTGGCTGGAAAAGCGGCAGTGGCCCTGCTGTTCCCCTTGCGGACGTCGAAGGCGATCACGAAAACGAACACACCAACGAGCAGCATCGTGAAGCTGGCGAACGCGGTGCCAAATTACTCGATATATGGCTTCTTGATGAACCTTACGCGAGCGCTGCCACCGCCGCTGAGAGCAAGCTCTGCTCGTATTCCACGTACTATTGCGGCATCTTCACCCCTTCTTGATGCCTGCTTCTGCTGTTGTTGTTGTTGAATGGCACATACCCACTCTGGGGGATCGGCCAAGAATCGGGTGGTAAAGGTTGGTATTCACCTGTACGTAGTAAAGGCAAAAGGAAAGCACACGGGAGAGGAACACCGGGGGAGTCTACCACAAGAAGGGCACGGAGAGAATGAAAAAAACAAATAAAAAAAACAAATAATAATAATTATTATAATTAATAATAATAATCATATATATATATATATATATATATATATATATATATATATATATATATATATATATATATATATATATATATATATAAAGGAGTTTGGATTGGAGAGAGAGTGAAAAAGAGAAAAGAGAATAATTCGAAAAATAATGCACGGCGCAGCTTGCAGCTTCCTCGTCTTCTTCCGCCACACCACCCCCTGCCGTAGTCGGTACCTTCCAAGTGGTTTGCTGCACTTTCTTTCTGTATAGCACATGGCTACGCAGTTTGCTCTTTGAAGCATGACATGCTATCATACTTATTTTTTGGGACATTTCCTCCGAGAGAATTTTGCCCAGGCGTTAGTCAAAATCTTTGAAACATTTCTGCCAGCCGTTAAAACGACGGCAAGTAATAGTGCTCCAGCGACTGTAAGAGTGCTCCAGCGATATAAACAAAATCTTCGGCTCCAGTGAGCCGCACATCTTGAGCCACTTTTTGGCAAACCATGTAGTATACATACACGTTGATATGCAAACCCAACGTATACGCGTTCTCCAGAAAGCGTTCTGACGTGAAAGAAGAACGCTGCGTCGCACCCTGGCCAATCCCCCGCCGTGGGTATGTGCCATTAAGCCTGAGGACATCATCATCATCATCAGAAGCAATTAAGTTCGTGGGGTTTAACGTCCCAAAGCGACTCAGGCTATGAGGGACGCCGTAGTAAAGGGCTCCGGAAATTTCGACCACCTGGGGTTCTTTAACGTGCGTTGACATCGCACAGTACACGAGCCTTTAAAATTTCGCCTCCATCGAAATTCGACCGCCGTAGCCGGGATCGAACCCGCGTCTTTTGGGTCAGCAGCCGAGCACCATAACCACTGAGCCACCGCGGCGGCTCCAGAAGCAGTTAAGTGCCCACACAGGTGTAATTTACCAATAACACAAGTATAATTTTTTATTCTAAATTAATACCTTTCAACCTCCTTTAACATTATTATAAACCTTTCCCAGTTTAATCAGCCACCTATTCTGTGATCGTTCGACTTCACTGAAAACAGGAATTCTATCTCCTATTTCGGACTGCACCCAACTTTGGCCCATCTCCCGATGTATATATGTGCTAGTCCTACAGAGGTCAACTACGATAATTAAATGCCCACGAGAATAGACGCCTGTTCAAGTCGACAGTGGCGAGATTTAAGGCACAGGCTCCTTAGCCATGCACCCTGCCTAAAGCCCCTCTGTGGTCGCTAACGCTATGGAGGGGCTTTAGTGAAGCCGAGCACCAGGCTGGCCAAAGATTGTACCATTTGACGAAACCGGAGGGTAACCGGCGGCAGTGAGAGTCGCTGATCAAAACATAGCCGTAACGGGCAGTGAGGAAGGGCGCCAAGAGCACAGAGTGCGATTGGCAAATTGGCAAATTGGTTTTTGAGGAAAGGAAATGGCGTAGTATGTCCCACATATCTCGGTGGACACCTGAACCGCGCCGTACGGGAAGGGAGGAAGTTAGGAGTGAAAGAAGAAAGAGAGAAAGAGGTGCTGTAGTGGAGGTCTCCGGAATAATTTCGACCACCTGGGGATCTGCCAGTTGGTGTGGCCGTTAGTCGTTCGTACTGCGAGACGGTTACCGCTTCAATAATCTCACTTAGGGTGTTATGAAGACCGAGATCTAAGACTTTCTCAGTCGCTGTGTGCATGGGTAGCCCAACTGCCTGTTTGACACATTTTCTGATTATGGCTTCCACTCTCTCTTTTTCAGCTGACTTGAGATGTAGGTAAGGGCATACGTAAGCGATGCGGCTGATCACAAAGGCTTGTACTAAACAGAGAGTATTGCTTTCCCTGAAGCCCGAGTGGCGGTTACTAATGCGGCGAATGAGTCGCATAATTTGCTGCGAGGTTCCCTGAAGCTTCTGAATTACGTCACCATTGAAGCCGTGTTCTTGTAGAATTAGGCCCAAGATTTTAATTTTGGGTACTCGAGGAATGGGGACTCCGCGAATACTGAGTTCGATGGCCGGTGGGGGTTGCGCAAGGGATCTGATTTTGCGGAATATGAGAAATTCAGATTTGGCTGGAGAGCACCGCAGCCCCTTGGGGTCTACATAGCTCCCCACGATATCGATGGCACGCTGGAGTCTCTCTTCGATTTCGGCATCACTGCCCTCGGCCGTCCACAATGTGATATCTTCAGCATAGAGGCTGTGGTGGAGTTGCGGTTGGAGTTGCGATCTAAATCTAAATCATATGATCTAAATCATATCATATAATCTTCTGGATCTAAATCATATGATCTGGAACTGTTCGCAGTCCCTACCCGCGAGTCGCTTCATTACCGACTCTGATCATTGGGAGGCTCTATTGCTCAGCCCCGACCCGGGGACACAGATCAAGCTCCTCCAGCTGGCTGAAGACGCCGCCGCTGCCCAAGGGATAGCGCCGCCGTTTAAGCGGGGGGCGACTTCGGGTCGCTCCTCTATATCCGCTGGAAATAAAGTTCCACCACCACCACCACCACCACCTGGGGATCTTTAACGTGCGCTGACATCGCACAGCACACGGGCGCCTCTTGCGTTTCGCCTCCATCGAAACGCGGCCGCCGCGGTCGGGTTCCAACCCGGGTACTCCGGCTCGGTAGCGCCTTACCACTGAGCCACCGCGGCGGGTCACCGAGTGCGATTCACTCGCCACGGACGTTCCAATGGCGGTTCACGGGCAGTCAGTTTGAATGTGAGCACGAAGTCTTGGGTTGCTTGAGCAATGAATGCAGTAGTCGACGAGCACAAGCGTAAACATGTGTATGGATCGACTTAAGCTAGGCTACACAGTAAAAAAAAAAAAAAAGTGTGCAAAATTAGAGACACTTTTGCGGAAATTTATTGTTGCCGCGCAGAAAAACTTTGATACTGGAAATAACAGAAACGCGATCAAGCAAGAAGCGGGCATTTTCTGTTTCTGACCGCCGTAGTGTAGTCACATGCGTTTATATTCAGAATTTAGCAACGAATAATGCACAGCTAAAAACGTTATTTTATTTTTTTTAAGCCTTGAATATATTAAACAGAAGCGTACTGCTATATTTTCCGCCCGACGAGTACTCTGTGGCCCTGCTTTTGATGCGGAGCTGCGCTTCGCAAAACTGTGACTACTGGCAAGGGCCCCTTGACCGCAGAGTGAGTGAGTGAGTAGAAACTTTATTGATTTATAAGATTTAGCCTGCGGTGGAGGTCTTCTTCAAGTCTTCTCTTCAAGTCTTGAGGTTGCCTCCTAGCCTTGGGTTGACCGCAGAACTTTTTCCAGGGGGGGGGGGGCACTTGATGTTAGGTTTTTTTGTAGTTGTTTTCTACAAGGCATAAATAATATCCGTAATTCCGTAATTCCCTGCCGCTTGATACAGGCCCTATACTTTCATTTGAGTCACCTAAGGTGACCTTTAGACTGTATTCTAGATGTTGCGTGCGATGGAGAGAGAGAGAGAGAGAGTTTAATGAATAAAGGAGAGGTCTGCCTGGTCATAAGCCTAGCATGCTACTGCATAACTAGCATGCGATGGAGATGCTGTAACGACATGTTAATACAGGGGCACAGAGCTCGCATCTCAGAAAATGGCGGGAAAGCCTGAGCTGATAACTTTCGGTTTATCGGGGTTTGACGTCGCAAAGCGACCTAGGATATGAGGGACGCCGTAGTGAAGGGCTCCGGAAATTTCGACCACCTGGGGTTCTTTAACGTGCACTGACATCGCACAGTACACGGGCCTCTGGAATTTCGCCTTCATCGAAATTCGGCCGCCGCGACCGGGATCGAACCTGCTTCTTTCGGGCCAGCAGCCGAGCGCCGTAACCACTGAGCCACCGCTTCGGGGCTGTACATAACTTTCATCCTCCACCTTGTGGTTTCAAGTTGTCTATGCTTCATAAATTGTTTGTGCTGAAGGTGCAGCGTTGGCACGTGCTGACGCGCGATTCCCATGTCACCGCGGGCGCCGCCGTAGCGGCAAGCGTCGTGTGTTTAGTTCCATCGTGCCTTTGTCTCGCTACCGCAATCACGAAGCCCTTAATTTTCCTCGCGTTCACGATTGTCTAAAGGATACTTGAAACCTTTGAAATGTGTTTTGGCGTGCTGTACGTTTTATCCAGTTCTTCAAAAATGCACCAACCGACTCTACACCAACCAGCCCATATGTGCCCTCTTCTGGAATTCATTTATTTTACATCGGGCACTTTCCTATCCTCTACATGCCTCCGCTCCTCCGTTATATATGTGTCAACCTTTTGGCCGCAACCACATGCCGGGCCGTCTCCTCACGACAGCGCCGGTGTTTGTCCTTCTCTCTCGTCTTCTGTTGTGCTGTTTTATCCAGTTCTTCGAAAAGATACCAACCAGCCCGTATTTGCCCTCTTCTGCGACGAAGTTAGCGCGAGCCACGGGTACGGGTTAGTGCGCTGGATGCTCACGTGATCAGGGACACACGGCGCGGTCGCTTGGCGCGGAGAACCTCGCTTAAAAAACGCGCATCGTAGCAACCATGTGCGCTACAGAGAGGATGGTAGCGGCTAGATACCAAGCTTCCTGCTTATATGCCTAGCAATAAAGATTACCAGTTAAGTTATATCAAAGTCCTTTAATGGAACTTTCACCAATGTACACAGCTTATGGTAGGCATAATGCAAGAGATTTAATGTTGAATCCTTTTAGTTGAACACCATTACTGCGCGAAGGATAAAAGAAAAATGTGGGGTGCGCGTCAAGTATACTCATTGTTTATGGCAACACCACCAACTCCATAAGAGATCCTTTGTCACCCCAAGCAGTACTGCACATTGAAATAATGTTATAAAATTGCTATGTAAGTTGCAGTTATGTTATACATTTACATTGGAGCATTTTTGTTGTTAAAATTCAGAGATAACATACATTACCAGAGTCCTTCAATGCTTTGAAGGACTCTTGGTTATACTCAGGCACGCGGACCGCCACATCGGCTGTAAGAATCGACAAATTGTGTCACTCACACAACGAAGCTCATGGAATCGCTGCTATCCGCCCACGGTCGCACAGCTACTGGGATAAAAAGGTTCCTTCTCCATCACACAGGACAGTGCGGCCATTGCTGTGCTTTGGGCGAAGCTGGCAAAATTCATTTCTGAAGGCTCCACCGATATATGGTTCAGAACAGTTCGTGGCAACAAAACCAGCACTCGCCCAGGTCGCGCGGCCACACAGATGCAACAAGCAGTGTGCACATATGCAGGACTTATAAAATGAAATTCTTTTTTTTTTCAATTTTTCTTTGTGCCAAGATCGAATGATTAAGGAAACGAAGGATTTTGAAGGATTCGATGAGTTTATGGACACGTATATTGCAGTCATGGAGAGAGAGAGAGAGAAGTATGAAAGGCATGACAATCACTTCTCTAGAAGTCGGGAAGAGCAAGGCGATGGATCCTATCCGGGCAGGTTCTCATTTCATATTCGCCTTCTATCCTTACCTCCATGTTTCCGCATGCCCTCTTAGCACCGGACATTTAGCCGCCACTGAACACTGTGAGAAAAACTAGCAGTTAAGTGCACGGAGCAGCGGAGCCTGAGACATGCAAAATTGGAAATTGGTTTTGAGGAAAGGAAATGACTGCTGCATATCTCGGTGCACACCCCGAACTGCCCTGTAAGGGAAGGAATAAAGAAGGAAGTGATTTAAACCACCTGAGGATCTTTAACCTGCACTGACATCGCCCGCACACAGACCCAAGACAACATGCAGAAGCTGATTTTCATTGAGAACTAGGCAAGAGAAACTGCCCAAAGTATAAGGGAAAAGCACACACAGCCAAGGGCATAGTTGGGTCCGATCCATGTGCACTATAATTTTGAGGTGTTGCAACACATCGAATGTGGTTTTAAAGGACGGCCCGCCTAGAGTGGCTGGCACGCCAGCCAGCATGAGCTGTTCATGAGGCCCAATAAGGAACGTGAAGGCACTCGTTTGCAGAGGTGCAGTTATGCACAAGGGCGTCCGCAGAACTTTTTCCAGGGCCCGGTATAAGGGAGGCGGTAGATTAGCACGAAAAAGAACTATTTGTGGCCTAAACTGCGCACATGAAACAAAAATTAGAAGCAGCAAATTAGTGCTAGGCTTGGAGAACAAACATTAGAATTTATTAATGAACAAAGAATTGAACTCCATAAGCAAAATCCGATAACTTAATATCACCTAAGCGTGCTAATCAAGCTGTGTAGTTGTTTTCTACTAGTGCATAAATAATATCCGTAATTCCAGCGGGGAGGGGGGCAACCGCCCCTCTTCCGGACGCCCATGGTTATGCAATAAAAGTTGTGACAATAATCACTGCTTTGCAAAAATGTGCGATTGCACACATGTAGTCTCGTAACCTGTGAAGGAACACTTTTAGACAAATTAGGATATGGACAGTATTTTTCGTGTGATAATTCAATGACAAAAGGCATGATGTTTGGCAATGTCTTTATTTACAAACTGCCGTAAAGGATTTTTTTTTTCTTGTGGTTCGTATTTATACATTACACTGCGCGCATATATGTATATGTGGTATATACATATACGCGATTTCCTTGCAAGAGCCTTCATTATGAAAACGCTTTGTTCAAGAAAAAAAAAAGAGCAAAGCACATTTCCTGACAAAGCATGCTCAGAACTTGTGTGCAAGCTAGGAGCATACGCCCTTCATCCACACACATTTCGATTAGCGTCAGCACTTGCCTGTATGTATATATTTATATATGTATGTATACCTGCCTTTTTCTTTTCATCGAAAGAGAGGATAGAGTAGAAAACCTCAAATGTTGCACATTTTACAAGAGGGCTGGAAAGGGAGAGTCTCTTAGTAGCTCAAACACTGCCGGGGAAAAGAAAACTGTAGAGAAAGAGCGCCAGAGCTAAAGATAGAACAAGAGAGAGAGCGATAGAGCTTTGAGAGAAACCATTCTGGCGTACACATATGTACAAATCACCCACACAGTCGTGCCGTGCGCTGACGACACACAACTCCCATTGTAACTGGGCAAAGAAAAGATAACGACAAAGGCTAAAAGAAATGCAAGCAAAATGCTGCCACTATTGATGGAAGATGGGAACTCCGTAGAGCATACATAAACATTGCACTCAGAGAGGAGGGCGACTATAATAAAGCTACATATGCGATGTAACTTACATCACAACCATCGTTTTTTTTTCTCACTTTACAAAATTGACAGGAATGGGAAAGAGCCCACTTTACTGCCTGCCAGGAACAAAATTACACCACAGTATTCACTTCCCATCCACTCTCATCACAATAATTTCTGTCAAGGGCTGTGTAGGTGCATGCACCCATATTCAGCCGCAGTCACAGAGATGACGTACCGTCATGGCTACTCAGCACGACTTAAACCACTGGCTCCGTAGTTGCATGATCGACTCTACCCACTCTGTAAAAGAGGCGGGCAGCATTGCTGAATGCTTCATTTTCACTCCTTCAAAACACAGTGATTAGCTTTCGGATTAACAGAACTGGACTTTCCTGCCACACAATCCATGCTCCTCGTGGCTGGTGCTGTGCATGCACATGTCATAGCAGCATGTCTGGTCACACGGACTGCTACATCTCTGCCATGAAGGTCATGTGTGCAGGTGCACAACACTGACCACAGAGCACAACTGGAAGAATGAGCAGAGTGGCAAAGTACCAAATTAAGCTACAACATGCCGTCCATACCATGAGCAACAGCACAAACGTCTGCCCTCATGAACCACTCATGTAAGTGTAAGCAATGCACGCAAAAACACACAGGCACACGAGCCATCTCCACACACCGCACCCGGCATATCCAATTTAAAACACACAAATGAATAGGCGCAAGAAAAGCAAAGGAAAAGAAAAGTACCCTTGGCTAAGTTGCACAAAAGAACACGCTGAGTGTCGCACTGAAGAGTCAAGCCTAATACACGCATACACACACACGCTAACCAACCCACGCGCGCCATAGTGACAGCCACTACCGCACTTAACAAGGAAGAGGAGAGCATAGGAGACAAGAACATTCGAGGCTGGTTGTTCGATGAATGGTCAGGGTCCCACTGCCGCAAAGGGCCACCGCGTGTGTACAGATAGAGTCCCCAGGAGAAGAAGAAAGTCACTGAGGTCAGCAGGTACAGTTCTAGCAGCTAGCTCAGCATGAGTGCATACCGGAGATGACCATGGTGGTCAGTGCTCGCATTTGCTAGCGTGCCTGGGTGAGAGGGAACAGTGGGAGAGTACATGAAAAAGCAAGAGGCTTGCACTTGCTTTTCAGTGCAGCATACGCAGCAAGTTAAGCTCTAAAGAAAGAAAAAAAAAACAATGTGGGACATGTTGACATGGCATCTTTGCATCTATATATGGTGTACTCTGTGAGAATGCAAACAAAACACCACGTATAAACACTAGTCAAAGACAATGGAAGGACTCTACTGGTATGCTAAAGGCTGTTATAAGTCATGTATGCACTACACAGTGTAGGTCGATGTTTCATTCGCACCATATCTCTGCATCCTTAGAAAAGCTTTAATATGGTAAGCAAATTTTGGTTGCGCTCATGATACTATAAGAAAGTGACTGTTTATGTATAGACACTTTGCCACCTTTGTTTGCCCATTAGCACTCAGACTGCTATACTTATGTCTGATACACTTGTCTTTCTTAAAACAAAAATTAAAAATTGATTGTTTAAGCAGGCATCCTAGTATCACATCATAAGTGCAACCTAAAATAAAAATTTAAAGAGGCTAGGTGACACTACAATTGCCTACCACATAGAGTGCAAAGAAGCTGTGCAAGGATAACAAAGGCAAGGCCAAAAGACAAAAAAAAAGGCAAGGCATCCTGTTTTATGCATTGTGTTCACCTTTTCAGCAAAGCCAAGATGCAAGTGAATTCCAACTTGCCAAACTACATGAACACATGAAGATGCAACTCATAAGGGCACATGACATATCAATAACATGCCTGCTTGCTCATGACAAGACACCAGTCAATGGCTGGGAATAAAGGCAGTAAGAGGTCGTTTTACCATCAACACTCTGACCGAAGCAAACTACGCAGATACTTGCTACATGTAGTAGCTGGTACACAAGTGCTGCAATGTTTGACAGCATCGAACATTGGCACTTTTATATCAGGCATAAAGGAGCAATGATAAAAGTTATGCCTTAACTAAGTTACCAATCTGCATTGCTAGTACACTACAAGCGAGAAATAAAAAACCTACCAGAATATTGGCCAAGGCAAAAATCAGGTTTCTTCCAAAATTTGTAGAAGGCTTTGCTAATGGCAAGCGTTTGCATGCTATCAATTTATCACTCAAAGCACACGTTTTAAAGAAATTGATAAATAAGATAGCAAGTAGCATAAAACCCCAAATAAACTGCCAACTCAGAACAGTGTACGTATTTGGTGCTATAAAAAAATAAGATGCACGAAAGGAAAAGAAGGTCAGGAGTGTGAGCACGAAAAATATTTTCAAAGTGCATTCCATTTCATAGTTCACACCTGATAATCTGCATCTGTTCACTTCTATATTTTTCTCCCTAAAAGGGTTTGGTTTTATGATTCAGTTATACATATCATCTTCATCTGTTCCTTGCTATATCTGAATTGTGTCAAATGCAATCAAATTTCTGTGGTCACATTATAATGTTTAATCCCAATCTAAACGCATATCTTGCCTTTTAATGATATCAAGATACCACGTAGGATGCTACCACAACTTTCAGAAATGAGTGAAAGAAACTGGTATATAGCATGCATCTAGTCGGAGCTTACTCCATAGTACGTATTCATGTCACCAGCTGGATCTCTGCGACATTTCACAGCCTCTCTTCCGAACTCCTTCAGAGAGATTTCTCTACTACAATTGTCTATAGCATGACAAGTGTTTCACTTGGAGAGCAAAAATGAAGGCTTAGTGGGCGGAGCTAAAACCTTGTCAAGCAGGCGTGCAGCAACTGTGACCGTCCTGCAACGAGTTCCAACAAGTTCCAATATGGGGTGCCGAGGCAAGGGTAGCAGAGCCCTTTTTATCAAAAAAGACATCACACTGCTCTCAGTTTGGCTCTCCTTGCGCCCAACTCACATGAGCATTCGGTTACCGTCACAAGAGTCTCAGTTGTAAGGCAGCTTCAATGGAGAGAGAGAAAGAGAGAGTTGCCACAGGGCAATCCTGCTGACGTCTCTCCAGCTACGGTTGGTAATATACATATTTATATATGTGGTGCACTAATTTCATGAACCCACTGGGTGTCTATGTGTATGTGTCACATATAAGTGGCGCATCTGTGTGTGTGTCTGTGTGCAAATACTATTGTCAGTAGCAGTAATGTTTGCAATGTGCATGTGTTCAGGGCTGCACCAACTCTGGACTAAGCACCCCTGCTTAGAGAAAATGAAATCTCACACACCACTCTCCAACGTAGGCCATGAATCGTGGTACCATGGGGATGAAATAAAAGCTCCTGAAGCACATCACCTTAAACTTTCTAAGAACAAACTGCGTTAGCTAGGTGTCCCATCTAAAGGACCACTAGATAACTGGGGTCACCTGACATACTAGCATGATTGAAAATACAGAAATTTCACCAACTAAAAGCAAATGATAATGAATGAGCAGAAAAAAAATGTTCTCACAGATATAAACTGACCTTAACTTAGCTTGCAGGCTGATGGCTAAGGGTGGTCAGAAAGAAATAATGAATTCTTTTTTTCACCGTAATGAAGCCTTACTCATCAGAGCATTAAGGAGATTGCTGACTGAAATGATCCCTACGGCATACACGCAACTCAGAAAAAAAGTGAAACACTAGCTCTACAATCTGTTTCTGCATGCAGCACGTGACTGCTCAACTTTCCATCACTCATCAAGAACAACTTTTCTCTCTACAATTATGCACTTGCTGGGATGATTTGCATGATTACAACCATGTGAAGAGACTAAGTAAGGGGGCTATAGCCTTAGCGTATTTCTCACTCCAGAGTTCCTAAAGCAAGAAGCTTATGGCCACATAATTTATCTTTTCAATTCAAATAATGCAAGCAAACTGAGCCAGTCTCACGGCCATTAAGAAACTCCTATTATGAAGAGCTTACCACCATGAAGGTGACTAGAAGTACTGCAATACATCTAAAAATCTGGTGCATATAACTCCCTCTGCTCCAAAAGCCTAAAAAAATGCCATATTGTTTTATTTCTTGCAAACTTGACTAAAACACTAATAAAGAAAACTTATTTTAAATGCTATATTGCAAACAGTTTAGTGATTTTAGTTGCAGAAACTGTCGCCAAGTTTGAAGGTGTAGATGCCCAAAACAAAAACATGTAAACAATAGCCAAAAAAAAAACAAGCACCACTTCAAAATCAGGACATAATAATTTGGTATCCTAACTATCATAAACACCTTGTTGTGCCACCGAATAACACTGGCAGAATGCCAAGTACGGCAGCTGCATACTGAAGTGGAACTGAAAGACTCTGTAGCTTTAACGCCCCAAGAAAAAGAAAATGAATATAATGCTAAAACCTAATGATGTCTAAATGTGGTCAGCAAAAACATATGCTGAAAGGAACTGTGATAAAATTAAAAACTGAGAGGATCTGTATGGCATGAACATAAGACAGAAATAAGAAGACCTAGTGAGAAAATACTAGTGACATTATTTGGACCGTAAGTTCATGTAGCAACTGCTGCATGAACTTACCCCAAGCTGAAGAAGAGATAAAATTGATCTGATATATAGATCACCTAAGGTAACCTAGAAAACACCTAGTCATAGTCTCTGAAAACAGTTTTGCAACAAACATAAGTTGGCTAGAAAATAAAGAATGTTACACAAAAAGGCCTTTTGCCATAGAAAACAGATCAGTATACAGAAATTACAACAAAAACAAAAACTCCCTGAAGGCTTGGGAATTACCTGGCATCTACAAGGTGTAAAGTCATTGAGCGCAAGTATCCACAGGGAAAGCTGAAGTCCCAAGGAACACAAGTCAACACAAAACAAATATATATATAAATACAAAAGCTTCAGTATGGCAATAAATAGCCAGACACAATGACCTTTGACACAAATATTCACTGCTTCCACAGCAAGGATGCTAGGAATCGAGAAAACAAAAAGGTGCAAAAACTCAAGCTAAGCTGAAAGCCTACATCCTTCTCCGTAGTAATAACTGTCCGCCCTCAGGCGTGAAGCTAGTGCCATTCATGGCCAGTGAAAAATCGCAGAACAGCTTCAAAAGCACGTGCAAGGAACATCCTAGTATCTTGAAGGTGCACACGACAATCCTTGCAGTGGACAGTGTCGCTGCAAGACGCTTGAAAAAAGCATTTTGCATTGAGCAGCAGACTGGTGGTTGTGGACGCGTAAGGCGAGCTTGCTGAAAAGTGTTGCACAGAAGAGAGCATTTCTCTCCCTTTTCTCTTTTGATTACAAATGCAGGGGTGTCGTGTACATGTCAGAGGGTGAGGGAAGGAGCCCAAGGAGAGGGAAGAAGGACCATGCTGTGGTCCTGTGGCACAACCACGCGGTTTTTGTTGCTCAAGAAAGACGTCAACCGCTTGCTATCGAAGAAGGCAGGATGTTGGGGGAAGGGGGCCTGAGATAGGCTGCACAGGTGCATACGCTGCTGCCCCGAGGAAGAACCATCGAGGCAAAGGCAGCCAAGCCCGTGACCTGCCCCTGCCATTGGGGCTAGCCTTGTCAGAGACCGTCGGCCATAGACTGTGCTTTAGAGAGGAGACACAGCGAGCAAGAAAGCGCCGACATTGTGCCAGCCCTGCCAGTGGCTGCCAAGCCACGGCAAGTTGCAGAGCCCAGACACTGATGCCTGTCTGGAAACAATGCAACACCTCCAAAAGAGAAACACCAAGACCACTGCAGTGGGAAGCGAGTCTCTGCTAGAGCACATTGACGGGGTACTTCTGTCCTCTGTGGAGACCCGTATCCCCACTTCCGCCACCCCGGTAGTTGCGGTCATCATCACACTCGTCGTGGTCGTACTCAGATGGGCGGCGGCCATGATGGTGCCGTCGCCGCTGCGTTGCTGCCGTGTGTGGGTGATGGTGGTGGTGGCGAACGTGAGAAGGCGGTGGTGACAGGTCACCAAACTTGTCCTCGAGGTATGGGTCTGGGGCATCATCCCAATCATCAAAGTTGCCGGCCCCCCGGTAGGAGGTGGCCATGACAGGTGGCGGCGGATGCACGCGCGCAGCATCGCCATAGTAGTCAGGATCGTCTTCATCGTCGTGCACCGGGTACATGTCATCCCCACGACAGCTCGCCGCAAACAGGTCCCCTTCCGGAGAAGAAACCTGCACCACACAGCACCAAGAAAGTCCAAAGGGCTGGCAAAACACTAAGAGCAAACTGTGGTGAGCTTAACACCCAGTGCCTGTCTACATTTGGTTGCTCTAAAACCCGCAAGTTTGAAGGCAACTGGCTATTACATCATACAGTATAAAAACAGCTGCCTCTTCTGCAGGCACATGCTACCTGTGGCATATTTGTTTTCCCTAAGCTACATTTTATTGTCGTTAAATGTTTTCATACACCTGAAAATGACAGCGCATCTGATACAGAACGCTTCTTGTTGCTTGCGTGCAAATTTTCCCAACCACAAGCAGCGCCACAGAAGTAGTATAAAATATCGTAGTGCCAACAACACCAGGAACAAGTGGACATTGCTGAAGATTGTTTCTAGTGACTGTACCATAAAGAATGCTGCTAAAGCTGTACTGCCAATATCGGCAAGACATTTTAAAGAAATACGAGGTGCATGCATGCACCCAGGAGAAGAAAAATGTGGCAGGTGTGAATTACAGTGTGGCAAAACTTCATAAAAGTGTGCAGGTGCAGGTCAAAAAGGGGGTTCATTACTTGTACGTGTATGTGTGCCATCGTCATAGCTCCCAGAATCCCTGAAAAGCAGGCAGGGGGGAAAGAAACACAGACAAGAACACTCGCAATGAGAAAACAGTATGAGCCAGCCAGCACACACCATTTTGTCTATTCACTGCACATCTCTCGGTGAAGACAGCACACACAGATGGCACCATCACTGGTCACGCAAGACACAGAAGACAACATGCTTCCCAATGCTTGCTACATATTTTCACACTAGCAAACAAAACTACCTTGAGTGACAGCTCTGAGGGATATTTGTATCGGGACATAAAAGACAAAACGGTCAAGTACGTAACAAAAACTAAACATAGGTTTGTCATAAATACTGAAACAAAGATGATGTAATGCATGCCTGAATTCTTATGCGTTAACAACATAATGGCATGATAAAAGAACAAAAAAAAACTGCCAAGGCTCATTTTAATATCAGCCCTGAAGTAAACAGTCTGATGATATGCTGCCTGGTCAGGTATATTAAAAGGATGGGCCACTAACTCAGCAAAAAGATAAAAGCAATGTTTCATGTGACTGAAGCAGCTCTATTCCCCTCCCCGTCCCCCCTTATTCCAAGATATTTATCTCTTTACAGCTTACTGACCAGCGAAATTCGCTAGTGCTTGCTACCAGCTGTAAAAACCAAAACAAAGTTAGAAACTGTGCTGTAATATACAGCCAAGTCTGTTACTGTTCTTAAATGCAGGAAATCATCAACAGCCTTAAATGCACAGAATATATTATGTCATTGCAAGTAACTTTAATACAAGCATGCACATAGTGTATTAGTGCCTCAGGAATTATAGAAATTAATGAGAAGCGGGTCTTAAGTTAAAGCATATTGGTGAGTAAAAGTCGCTCAAATACCAGAAAATGCATATTTGTCTACAACACTACAAGAAATTCTATTCCTTTTCATACACCTAAAAGTCCCTGTATTAGACTGCTAGGCCTTGCATAAGCTTCCAAACATACTGCCGACAGCACACTTAACACGAACGCTTGAGAGCGTGTCCTGCAGTGACATTAGAGCCGGTGGGCTCTGGGTCCGAGACCATGCTGCATGGTGTGTTTGCATCAGTTCGAGACAGCTAGTACCCAGCTTCCACCTTAACACTGTCCCTGACCCAGAAGCTCAGTGGCGGTAATGCCAGCGGAAGACATGCGCTCGAGCATTGGTGTCAAGAGTGCTGCCGGTGGTACATACTGCTCAGCAACAGCAAACTGCATATCATATGTTGCACCTCACTCTGATAGTTTAAGTATCGCTGTAGAAGAGAGTGCAGTTGGGTATCTAAAGGGCAGTGCGAGAGTGGCGTAATGAGACCAAGTATGTGAACACTCGATACACTATAAAATTACAAATGAACAAAGTTACGAATAAACCAAAAACAAACTCTCTTGCAAGGTTTGGTGCTGAAGTGAGCTGTGTGACCTAGGAGACCGACAAGTTGCACATATGTACAGTAAATGATGCAGTGGGTGCAGTGGTGTGGCAGTATGTGTGGTAGCATAGTTGAGACAGACCTGGAAGTGTACTTGTTTCGGCTTAGGTCTCAACACTCTCTGAAAAAGGTGGCATGAAAAATGGGAAAAAGACGAAGCACCAGTTGTAATGTTCGCAAGCACTGGGGCGTAAAGGGGCAATAAGAAGCCAGCAAAAAAAAAAAAGGAAAATCAGACGGTTGCTCAATCATTCCCGCAATGCGAGATATGAAGAGAACTTTAGTTAGAGTGCAAAAGAATTGCGCCTTCAAAGGTGGCCAAAATTCTTGTTGTACTGTGACTGCAAAATGCACAGACTGGATACTTGAGAGTCCAGCCCAAAATGTATGGCTTATTATTTCAGGTTGTGAGAAACTGATGCAAAGTTTGGCACAAAAAGCCTTCCACTGGTATTATTACTAAGGGTTGTATGAGAACACCATCCTTGTCCAAAGTGAATATGCCATGTGCTGGTCAAATCCAAGAATAGTAACCCAAGACATTAGTATGAGGTGCCTAGTTATTTGTGGAAGTCATTGTAATGCTGCCAGATTGCAAAAAAAAAATTGACATGCATGACAAAATGCACAGCCGACCACCTCATTTGCTTGTACAGGCCATATTTCACATAAATGTGCGACAGTAGCAAGCTATAATACCATGCCATGATGCAAGGAAGATAATACTGTTTGAGGCTAACTCCAAAGATTTTGCACACTAAGCTACTGGCACAAACATCAGAAGCACTGAAAAAGCAAGAATCTCAATGGCAGCCATCCAATCTGTCTAGGCATACATCAGATAAAAGAACTGCCAGCTTGCCGTATGCACTATGCAGTTGTGACCCCTGCAGTAATGACAGTGGCATCCGTAATGGGGCTTGCGAATAGTACAAATAAAAAGAGGAAGTTTTTGAATTTCCTGCTTCACTGCTATGATTATGGCCAATTAGAGCTCGCAGAAAGCTACAGAAACCTACAGTAAGCACAGCAGAAAAACAAATAAGATGACAGAAACAATGCCGAAGTACACATGGCAGAAGTAGAAGTGTACAGAAGTTACATTTACATGCAAAGCGGGTGCTCATGTAACAAACCAAATAAGCTTAACTGCTAGATGTGTACTCCTGCTCACATCAGACTCTTCCATCCATCCATCCTCCCCCCCCCCCCGCCAGCTCCCAAAGAAAACGGGAGGTCTGAATGTTGGCATTCCAATGCATTCCATTTGGAGTGACTGCTTGGTGTTCCACCTGGCTAATGTCACATACTATATGCATATTAAACAAAGTTAGTCGATTACCACCCGCTCCGCTCAAATTCCTACAGCCTACTTCCTTAATAGTGCTAGCGTATAACTTAAGACACCTTACAGGTATCTTGGAGTCCATCTACAGCCTGACTTCACTTGGCATTACCATATTAACACAGTCTTGGCATCAGCTAACTGCGCACTCGGTCTTCTTAGATGTAACCTTAAGCAAGCACCTTCACAGTTAAAAAAAACTTGCTTATGTCACACTGATCCACGTGAAAATTGAATATGCTTCGGCCATATGGAATCCTGTACAAGCGTAAGCCATAAAAAACATCGAATCCCTGGAAAACCATGCTATTCGCTTCATATTTTCGGATTATTCACACTTCACCAGTGTCACAGCACTAAAACAACGTGCCGTGTTGGAATCGCTATTATGTCAACACGTCGCTTCACTCCCCTAACCCCATATCCTAAACTGTACCACCATTCCACCCTATGTAATACCCTCGCACAGGGGCCCTTTGGGGCATTGTAAATAAATGAATAAATATAAAGCATTGGATGCGTAAAAGTTTAGTGTGCAGCTCAAAGGTGTGCTTGGCATCTAAGATTGTCACAGCATTAAGGGTTTAACTGCACATTAGCAAGTGGGCTGCTGCACACTCATCCAAGGTTAGTGTACTTCCATAATTTGCTTTTCATTACATGAGTGATGCTGCTTTCAAAGAAATTCTTAGTTATAGCAGCTATTGAGACAACAGAAAAATTAAACGAATTCAGATGCAGCTCCTCTGTACGCCACCATGTTTGTTGTCAGAATTCTGAATAGGCAAGAAACTCATCATAGCTGGTCTTGGCTTGCAACACCTTAATAATAAAAATTTCTTTTTAAGGCGAAAGCCTTACTGGCCCCATTGTTTTCTTTTTTCTGCAGTTAAGAAAATACTGACGCGTGAAGTTTTTGCTTTCCTACCTACTTTCAAAGGTCCCGCTCATTTTATGTCACCAATTTTGTTACTTCAGGTGACACACTGCTTCTCCGTTTACATCGCGCAGATTAAAGTGTCAATCAAGGTGCTGAAGTGCACTCTCCATAAGTGCACTTAACTTGCACACTTGACCGAGGATTTACTACACAAATAAAAAATGAAAAGGTATTTTACCACAGCGACAATATTAAACAGTAAGCACTGCGACGATTTTCCACTGAAGAGCCACCAAACTTTTGTTGCTACCCTTGTGGATTTGTTGAACACAAATGTAAATGAAAAAGAATCCACAAAGAATGTTTACTAGAGTCAAATTAGTGCAAAAACATGGTTTGTGCTACATAGAAGATGACGATGAGCAGGCAGTGCTGCGGGACAGAGCAGATGAAAGGTTCTGCAATGCACAGTGCGAGAGTGTGGTGCAGTTTAAGATGAGGAATGTTTAGCTGCGGCGAAGCCCAGTGGTCTCACGCAGCGGCCTTTGAAGCTGATCTGTTCGTGCCGCCATGGGTTCGACTCCGAGTCGTGGATACAAATGTGAGTTCTTTTTGCTAGGCTTTGAACCTCCGTACATACATTGGCAAGAGAAGATTTTGGTAGACTCTGAACCTCTGAAATAGTGCTTTTGCAATAAAAAAAAAGAAAGAAAACAAACCACAGAAACACGCAGCAATGATAGCAAGAAGTAACCAAAGGTTTCGTTCCCCTACGCCTCCAACAGATGCGCACGCCTAGGCGACAATCATGCATGCCATCATAGCTGTGTGTTTCTGTGGTGTATTTTTCTTTTTTTTTTTCATTTATCGTCGGACTGTAGTCACGTGTACTTATTTCCTTCATTCCAATCTTCTGCAATAAAACCTCAGTTGGTAGATTGTGCTTAACATCTCTCTCTGTCTCGCTAACAAATCCCTGTTTGCCCAAGCAATGCAGCCTTTGAAGTGCAAAGGGTCAAGTTCCTCCACTATGGCAAAGTTGCCCGAAAAAGAGTAATTATGGATGATTCTGTACTTGGCTTTATTGCCAAAGTACTTCCACATTTTTGCAGATGACTGACACCGCTGTCTGCTGCTAACAAAATTTGGCACAAAATTTTGGCATCAAGACTACTACCATCACTCCTCCCAAGTGAAAGTAAACTAAAAAATAAAAACCAAAACATCACTCAGCAAAATTATTTTTCTCTGCTCCAGCTGCAGCAAAATATTAGGCAATGGTTGAATTAGTTCCGTTTCTTGAGATGCCCAGATTACTTTTTTACTAGCATGCTATTTGCTATGTTATCAGCTCTGGCTTCGTGAAAATAAAATAAACTATCAATAAAATCAGCTAAAATGGTTTATACTGAAACTTCCAATTTGTTACAGTTGGAGTGGTACTAACAGAAAACATCGCCATAAACCGCCCAGACCAGAAGGACCCTACAGGATGCACTCTGGCGCTGTCATGGTACCTACATGTCTTGTACAACATCTTCAAAGTTCATTTACTTCCCCAGCTCATTGCTGTCTCTGTCAACTTACTTCGTTGACCACTGCAAACAAGTACGTATTTACTTCCAGTAATGCTGAAAGGACTACATTGTTTTCTGGTACCGGAAAACAATGCAGACTGTCGTTTCATTCTGGCTGGGCCAGGTGAGAAAGAGGAGATGCGTATAACGAAAAAAGAAAATATCCCTTCAGGAATCCCTTGACAGACACACATACATCCAAAGTGTTCAGATGAAATTAGCGTTGGTAGGGGATTGACGCTGACGTGAGCAGACTGCTACCGATTCTGCACAATTATGTGCAACTATGCACAAACTACTTCTAGGTTTAACACACTCGTTCTGCAGCCAAGCTGACATGTTCTACACATGCTAATTGTATTCAGAAAGCAATAAACTGGTTCCAAACATGAGAATCACAGAAAATTGTAGAGCATGAAAAAATAGTTTTGCCCTGACTCTCTTGACTATTTCGGTTCCTTGCTTCCCAAAATTAAAGAAGTGTGAACAGACTATGCCAAAGAAAATTTGTAATCACTTGATATCTCATTAAAATCACAATGCTGTTTGTTCTACAGGAGTGCATTCCATAAAACCAAAATTAAGTGCAATAAAAGGAAGATTTCTATGATACCCTAGCACCAACCGATGGCAAATTTACTTTCTTTTCTTGCTTAAAGAATACAAAGGAACAACTTCACCATTTCACCACATGCATGTCCCCAATTATGAGCGCATACAATATATTATTGCTAGCTATAGGTATGAGAAAGTATGACTGATTCCATGGACCAACTAAAATGAAAATGGATCTTCGCTCACCTTCTCTAGAACTATGGAAAAAAAAAACACGATTTATATTATTTCAGGCATATTTACAGCCAAACAGGAATTGCTTCAAAATAGTTGGAGCCACCACAGTACACATCTTCTCGCAATGATAGCATAACCCAGATAATTTCTTGCAGCCCAAGGTAGCCGTGCCTGTACTGCAGCCTCACAGTTTTATCTAAACAAAGTCTCCGCTCTCATCGTAGAACCATCGTTGTGATCAGTGACTTGTGTGTCCATCATGGGCCCCAATGTGACACATGGGCTAAGCGGGATGTTCTAGTGGACGGCTCCGGATTGATTTAGAACACCTGGTGTCCTTGAATGTGTGTCGAAATCGCATTGTACATGGGTCCTGTTGCGTTTAGCTTCGATCAATATGCAGCCCCCACAGCTGGGATTGAACCTGAGTCCTCTGACTCAGTAGCCAAGAGCCCCAACTACTGAGCCACCGCGGTGGGTCATCGTGGTATTGTGTAATTAAGTTCTTTCAATCAGGGCAAGTTTGAGGGTGCTAACATTGCGACATGAGAGCACATAGTTCCATGAAAATTTTTAAAATCTCATAAGCTTTATTTCGAGCTGCAATAAAGGACCCCCACTAAAGTAACATTGAAGAAGACGACCGAAATGGACTTTTCTCAACTTGTCCTGCCATTTTTACATTCAAAATATTATGCTAGACTTCACACTAAAAGTTAGCTAATTTTCCTTTGTTAACTAGCAGATCAGGCACATTATAAAAATATGCTGACCTGGTCTAGACGGCTGCCTGTAACTAGGCACTACTCAAATCTTCATATAGGCTTTTAAAGCGTGGCACAACTTAGCTGAAACACCCTGCATAGGTACATACGGTGCTATCGCAGTTATATTAGTAAGTGATACAGTTCCATGCCCTGTCTACATCTTCTGGCTACTTTCTTCTAAACATTGCACTGCCATTTGCAAGAGAAAAGGTCAGATGATTATCAGCAGACCTCAAAGTACTAACATACTGATTATCACAATGTGTGATGGTGTTCTCCAAACTCACAATGCATTGTACTACCACATAACACCCTGGTCATTATGATCCGGCAGAACAGAGAGTAAAGTACAAACCAATTCCACCACTGTTTACGCCAAGTACTGCTCACTTGCATTGTTACACACTGCCACATAATCATAACTTTGTGCAAACTCCTCTCAACTAAGTTGTTCGATGCATACAAATATCCAGGTGAAAAGCAAAACCATGAACAACCACAAGGCAAAACAGACTAGCAGAAGCATGGAATTCAACCAGTATGTGAAGTGCCTGCCATAGGGCTTATTCTAGTTCCATTAGCAGATAGCGAAGTAGACTGCAATGCAGAGTGCAGCCATAATCTCAAATCCAACCCCATTTCTCCAATAGACAACACAAGAGAGAGCTTAAAGATAAGACCACAGATAGCTTGCACTGATGCAGGCTTTGCTGTTACAGATGATGAAGGTACCACGCTTATGCTTAAGTATCCCGCAGCCAAAAGTTTATGCAAAGCAATGTGAGCAAAAAAAATTAATTTCATTTCTTTGTGTGCATCCCAAAATAAATAAAATCCAATTATAACAGTGCAAATTAAACGGTGCACCATTAAATCTAAATTAGTCTAATATGTCTTGGATGCAAAGAAATTGAATTTCTTAGACAGAGACACCTTCCATAAACTTTCGACAACTGGTGTACTTAAAAAAAAAAGCATTACGAGAAAATATGAGACGTTTTTTACATAAGTTGGTGATTACAGCCTTCTTAAACTTGACGAGCGTCATCAGTATGATATGAAGCCAGGACTCTGATGACTGCCTCATGTTTGCTCTGCTCCATGTGCCTGTCAGGCTGCACCATCTATGCATTTACGGGAAATCAGGTAGACCGTTCGCAATGCTGGAATAAACTGGAACGCACCCACACTAAAAAGATAACTAAAGAAATTGCCAAACTGCAACTGGAGTACAGTGTGCAACAGCCGACCACGTGCCATGCGTCAAAAGCTAACCGAGAGTGCTCACCTCGCCTGGCTGCCTTGGTAGACGTCTCTCGGAGTAAGACGTGTGGTGGTGCGACCGCGGTCGTGAATGCAGCTGCGCCGTTGTGGACGACGGTGCAGCTGTCGCACCTGCCGGGTGACGGTTGGATGCACCCCCTAGTGAGGAACTACTATGTGGCATGGCCTCATGGTGCCCCGCCGACTGCTGCTGGGGGTAGTGGTGGCCGTGGTGGTGCGACAGTGATTCCAGCTCTTCGTCTGTCTCACGACCGTGCTCCTTAGAAACCTGCCGAGTTGAGAGCAATCAAGGCAGAGCAGAGAACCTCCTCTACTTTAAACCTTGATGTGTAAAGGCCCAGTAGAGAACATCCTCAAGTTTAAACCTGGATGTGTAAAGGCCCATTCAGCACTTTTACAGAGCAACTAACAGCTCTTCACTAGAAAAATTGTTGTTGCTTTCCCCAGATTCCGTGCTCCTGACTGCTTCATGATATCAGAAGACCAGATCACACAGACAACACCTCCTACTCCACTACACAACTGCTACCTCAACTACATCTGTGCAAGAGCCATTCGCAAGAAAAGCAGCTAAATTAAAGAATTAAAAGCAGATTTTTAGGTATACCTTTGTGCACTGATTTACTGCACAGTTACCGCCACCATTGCGGGCGCTTCTTGCCTAGCTGTAGTTGCCCCACCAGCACATGGTGCTTGCTTAAAAATTGCGAGGACACTTTGGCAACTAAAGTGTTGAGAGGCGAAAGCTGAGGACACAATGCCGTGACGACTCCCGGTGGATGTGATGTCACACCGTTTCTGTGGCTATATCGATGTCCACGCTATTTCGACGCAATTTCAATATTTTTGTCTATAATTAATTAATTATTCTGCAGTCATCAAACTTTGCTCCTAGGTTCATTTTTTCCTCGTCTATCTGAAGCAACCATCGGTTTTCTTCTATCTTTTTTAGTTCCCGAGTTAAAAGCGTGTGACACGCTTTGTTAACGGAAGGACAACAGTATGAGCCATTAAAGGCTTTCGCCTTATTAACCAAGGCTCCAATTTCTACGTTATGAATCTTCATACCACCACTTTGCAGCCTGCTGCCTCCCCCTGCAAACTGTCTTCAGCTTCACTCCTGTACCCAGAGACTCAAGAGCAGAAAGGTGTGCCATAACTGCACATCAGCCACAAGGTCTCCCCAGACAGCTTTTCGTCAATGAAAGTTGTCATGACAAATTGATTTGTCAGCAGAAGGACTGCAGAACAAACTGGATTTTTAAAAGCAAATAAATGTCACTACTCCACGGCAGCACTTAGAAACATGATAGAAAATAGAGCAGATTCTCAATATTGCCACTATGTTAACTTCTTTTATTTCTGGGTCAAGAACAGGTGTAAACAGCAGCACCTTGTTAGGGCTTCCAGGATACAGCGCAACACTTCAGTGCAGTTCTTTGATACTTTTTGCGAGACTGCATTGTAGTGCGATCAAGGCACAGCAGTAGTACTCTTTTCGCTCATATTACTGCCTCCACTCTCCAGAAATGATGCTAAAGTCCATTTTTTGCAACCTACATGTCACGCAAACACAGCAAGGTGTCTCAAAAGCATCATGACATGCTCTCATATGCAACATATAAGGCATGTGGGGCGGACACACCTTCTCTGCTTCGATGCTCTTGGGGTGGGTGCGGTGGCTGGCGAGCGACTCCTGGTTGAGGTCTGGCAGCATGCCTGCACACGGGGTGTTGAGGATGAGCTGGGCATAGTTCTCAGGCAGGTTGTCATGGGCAGCCCGCCAGTAGGTCTCCAGAAACTCGGCCAGGTGCTCACACGCCTCCTCCAGCTGGTTCTCATCCAGAATCACATCAAACATCTCCTGCACGCACACAGAAGAGCGAAGCTTTCAGCATACCACTCACGCACAAAGGGAGAGAGGGATGGACAACTCTGATGGGGAGACGGGGAGGCGCTATCCCCCTTCCTGCCACATACACTTCCTCAAAGCTCAACCGTAAGCAGTGTGGTTTCATTACAGAAGTGGCTTACACATCTCATAAGCTGGGAAGCAGAAGCATAACAGCTTCAACATATACTCCAAAGACATAAATGTCATTGGCACTGGAACACTGTTTCTTGTGAACGTCAGTACATCTCAAACAGAAAATATGCCAGTCTTTGATTCAAAGTATTATACACCGACCACTTCACATTCCCATTTGCTGCACACAACCAGGAACAAATGAAATGCAAACAGGTAAATTGAAACATGGACAGCAGAATGAGAAGATAATAAATTTGAGGAGATGAAATATTGTGTGGCTAATTATCAACATGAAATAAAGGAGGATTGAGTTATTTGGAGTTCTTGATGAGTAAGCGCATCATATAGTTTCAAAGGTAATGAATTATTTGAAAAATCATCCTGGTCCAGGATGAATTTTGCTTCGACTGCAAAGTTTACAAGGAAGTTATATAGCTTCCTTCTACAGCTCTACGGTTGCACTTTGGTCAATAAAAATGAGCAGATACTATATTATTTCAAATATGCTCCCCCTTGAGGAACCATGACTATATATCCTTGAAAAGTGGCAACAAACCTTTGTATTTCTTTTTCAGTTATACTTATTTGTTTTACAACTTTGGGAGTGTGTTCACAACTTAATCACCTTGCTACACTTCACTATTCCTAGGTAGTACAATGAAATGACATGCATGCTGCCATCTAAAACACTAACATCTTGCATATTATCCTGCAGGCTAATTCCAGTGACAGTAAGTATGAATTTTCTCACTCATTTTCGGGAAACGAATTCAGCAATAAATGATCCTGAAGGTAAGCTGCGACCCTCACAGACATGCAGCAGTAACAACTCTTATACAGTACCAAGCTACAGAGGAAGCCTTTTAAAGGGACACTTTGAACAAATTTAAGTTGTCCTGTATTGATCAATTAGTCTTCCGATGGCCAAGATGCAACTTTGAAAACGGAGCTTTTAGAAGCTAGAATGGGCCAAGGAATGAAATACCACGCGTCACCACCACCAGCCATTTTCGCAATCAAATTGCGGTGCATCGAGACAGCTTTTTCATATGAATCCCTGAGGCTAGCATTCACTTCTAAAAAATGATCACGAAGTCCTTGACATTGACATCGAGTTTGAATCCATGTGCTGAAAAATATTTTTAATGCAATTTCCTCAGCAGCAGATGCGTCTTTTGCTACTAGACTAACATCAACATACCCAGAAAGAGCCACAGAATCTATTTTTACTAAGAACAAGTCCTCAGTGTCCTTTTAAGAGCGAGTCCAACAAAATAGTCTTAAATAATGTTGTTACTTTCGAAAAAGGCAAAGTTACAGGCATATGGAGCAATGCCCCGAACACTGTCTGTCAGCTTGCATGTTATGTACTTCGGTCAGCTACTTCATAAAAATTTTAAGGGCTAGTTCGGTATGTTTCATTTAATGACATAATGACACTATGCATGACCCAGTAGAAGGCACTTGCACGGCCAGACAAGCTAATGACACCTGCTGTCCTCCCAAAGCTCTTCTCTCTTCAAGGAGTACGCACCAATAGAAATAGCCGACTCGCACAAAAGCATAGGGCAACAAAATTAACTGTAGCTTGCAGGCAAGCAATGCTAATAAAAAAAACCCTCACCGGTGGACACTGAGCCAATTTTTCTGCAGCCACCATCTGCACGTTGAGATTCCGACTTTGCGATTTACCTCTAGATTTGATGAGACGTTGAAGGACCTGCACAAGAGAGATAAGATCAAAATTAGAATAGATATGAACATTTAAAATTAGAGTGTGGGTTCAGCTTGTTTCAGCAAAACCGACTCAAAGTAGAGTTAAACAATATAGGGTTTCAGGTGTTACCCACGCCCATATGGCCTGATGGTGCATGCACACTGGCACAGCTCACAGAAAATTTTAGTTAATGCAAAAACTGAGAACCACAAACAGACCTTACAGGGAAGCAAGATCTTTACTGACTTTTTCTCAGCACAAACTGTGAAAATGCAATCTGATATGAGAGTCCAATAAGTAATCAGCATCAATTAAATACTGAGTACAACTAGAGCTCCACTTCTTTTGCTAGGCAGTAAAGAAAAGAGGCAACTGACCTTTGGTGAGGATATTTTGACATACACAATGATGGGTGCTAGTGACGTTTTGGCCAACTGGGAGGGGTGGTTGATGGTATCACAATCAAGGACAACCAGTTGCAGGGTCCGTGCCAGCTCGAATATTCGTTCGATCTCTTGTTGCACCTCCGCTGCAGCCATAAATGAGGAAGAGAAAGATCATGGTAAACTCCCATCCGAATGGTCACTGCAAATGCACGCCTGCTTATATACCACAGGAACTACTAATATCTTTTAGCCCTAATATACAGGCAGTCTACTGCTGAAAAAAATAAGCTGCACTGTGCCTCAGAATAGACATGCTCTTCTGCTATCTCTCTGTAGAACCAGACAGATTCAGCACTGCAATCTAAATTTATGAATACAACAGTATAATCTGAAAAACTACCAAAGACAAACACCACAACAGTTTCCTTGCATCATGTGTTGTACAGTCCATCTAGCAATTGCACAAATGACCAAGAGCTCACCTAGGCAGCTTGTTCGGCTGTTTGAGCGTTCCATAAGTGCGCGCTTGCCGGCGTTGTTGACAGCAGAGCGCTTTGCCAGTGATATGTCAGCAGTCACTCGAGTTATAATAATTCTGCAGAAGATAAACAAAAAGCTTTGCTGCTACTGTACAATACAACTGCAGGCTCAAACAAAAAGTTCACACAATGTTTATGTGTAAACTTATCTGGAACTACAATCGCATGTTGGACTTTAAATTAACAATAGTATCAACTGCCACACTACAAGCACAATTTTGTTAAACTGTGCCTATTTATAGCCAGGCTTCTACTGCATACAGATCGCACATGATAATTATCAATCAATGCTACTGTGCTTTTATACTATGCAGCTTTGCCATTTCAGATGGGTACACAGAAAGGATGTTCACTATAAATACCAGGATGCCTTACGGATATCTGTCACAGCACAGTTCAGAAATGACTGCATAACGATTCTCACTAAAGTCAACGAACATCAATCGCAAAAATGAGATGAAAGCAAAAGAGGCGTTTGACTAACCTGCCTTCAAAGCGGTGCTTAAGAAAATCGAACAACGCCTTCTGCATCATATCTGTCACCTCGTAACCCTTGAGAGAGGGCCCAACCAGAACCACTGGTCGCACTGAAGGCACTACATCATACGGGCTCAGGCTTTCCGTCTGGAAAAAACAAAAAGAAAATTAGCCATGCACTTTTTCCAAATGTGTGCTACTTCGTGATTATATGGGGGCACCAAAGCACCAAATGCAACATGCTGTAGGATACTGAATTCCCACATGGGCATAGAAAGACCTTGTGTTCTCTTTTCTTCTGGTGTCTATGTTCACATCAGCACGCTGCAACAAGCTGTTAAACTAAAGTGCCAAGAAAATGAGTCTTTCTGGACCAACACACAAACAAGAGCAACATGGGTGTGCTCTTGAGTGAACTATTTGGAGGTTCTACTCTTTACATCAAATGCTGCACAAACACTTAAGATGCCTTACGTTACTTCATGTCGACTTCTCAAGCACATAAAAAAGAAGGGAATTCACATGCACACCATGGGCTTGATTACACTGCCTCATGGTATTTTTTAACATTTCAGTAATTACACAGTAACCTAGCTAATTCATTAGTACGTTGTCAAAACTATTCCACAGAAAAACCTCCACTCATATACCATTTCACATTTTGTTCAAATTATAACAAAAACCTGCTTGACAACATGCACACACACAAGATCTAGCATAACAGCAACAGATGCTGCTGATTCAAGGACTGCTATCACAGTAAAGTCCAGTGGTACAACAAGATAAAATGCATACCCATTTGATAGTGTGTGTGCATTACTTGCTTAATTAGCATTATCAATAAGGCAAGCTTTAGAAAGAACTTCAGAAATGGACAAAGAAATGGTATAGAGCTAAGGTGACCTTTCACACAACCCCACCAAAGCATAGTGTAGGTCTTTGCACATCAAAATGCTCAGCAGAGGACAAACAGTCTGAATAGACCATTGACCTAAAACAAATGGTACCAGGCAGGACTGGGCAAAAAACCTGCTCAGCAGGTCACCTATTTTCACCTAAACCTGAACTGCAAAGAGTGCTGTAATGAACAGGCACTATGTGGCAGCAAACTAGCTTTCACCATGTTTGTCGAATCCTAGCAAACTCTGACCATGCTCTTGCAATCAATATTTATCTCAGCCTAGTTTCCTGCTACCAGTGTTATGACTGCAGTTATGGCTGCATGCACAGCAGACCAGGATAGCAGCTCTGCACAAGCGCAAGAAATCTACACACCCAGTCCCTTTAGGGAAGTTCACACACTGGAAAATGAACTTCTGCAACAGCTAAACGAGCAGTAAACAGAGCATCATCACACCCAACCAGAGCACATTAATCAACAACCACGGTTCTTATACCCAACAACAACCTGGCATGCAAGGTGTGGCTATACTTGCACCGTTTCAGCACTTTCGACAAACATAACATTGCTGATGTAAAGTATGACAATGTAGACAAGATTTAGCATTACATCAAAAGGAAAAGACACCATCTTTAGGCTACAAAAATAACGCTTATACCACAGTCAGCTCTGTTTCAAAGCGAGAGCTGTATGAGGGGCTTTCTCTATGGTACATGGCACTGATACATAATGCTGTCACTGAAACTCCCTCTTTAACCTGCTGGCCAAAGAGAATATCACTGAGATCAGTCATAGCTGTGGGAGACACATGGACACTCTAAAAAATGTGGCATCAGTAATCACATGACCCCAGTGGGCCTAGGAGTAGTCAACACCAAGGGGGGGGGGGGGGGGGGATATGTGCTACAGCTATTGCTACCACTTTTGTGCTCTTGGAACAGTGCAACATACATGGAAAATTTTTTCTGATATCTGCATGCTGAAAAAGTGTACGTGTAGCTGCTGACAATGCAGGAACAAGATAAAGTTAGAGGCAATTCACCATGACCAGATTTGGCTCACTGACAGCATTAGTGGCAGTGTACGCCATGCTTGGACGCTATGCAATGGAGTGTGTAGCACCCTATGGTTACATGACTGGGCAAGGTTCTGGCACAATTTGCTCCAATGCAAATATTCAAACCACAGATGAATACTGTATCAATGCTCAAAAATATCAGTGAAAAAAAAATGCTACATTTAACATCCCACACTCCAGTTTTATTCAAAACAGCTAACAGACAGCGCAGAGATAAAGCCCATGAAATGGAAGGGCAAAGTTTAGTGACCCCTGCTGAATAGCATGATTTCACCTTTGAGTTCCTGTATTTAAGCAAATAAACAATATATTAGAGACTTCTTGCAGTGATGGTATGAAGAAAATTTTCATCTAAGTCATCATCACCTTGGTTACCACTGTGGTGGATGCATGTTGTGTTCCTGTTCATAAAAAACACAAATCTCAAGCATTTTGCAGCAGACTGAATATAGACACCTAGCTCCAACTGCAACACCATCAGTACTGCAAAACTTCTGCTTCAGCATTGTGAAAGTAGAACAAACAAAGCGAAATGCTATCACTCTACAGCCTGATCTGAAGAAAGCAAATTTCAGCATTGAGTCACTCCACATAAAGATGCAAGGGTATTCACATTTAATGATGCGGTCCTATATTATCTACAATGCCCCCCTATGCCTATGGAGAATTGCCAAAAACAAAGCTCACCTTTTTGAAAAATGGTTTTCGCTTCTCTTTGGCAGGAAGGGTGGTAATAACACCTCGGCCAAGCTTCGTGTTGCCAGGACTGTCACTCTCTTCAACATTGCTCTCCAAACCATTCTGGTCTGCATTAGCATAACATGGCCTCAGCACAGCACACCATATTAACATTACAAATATTAACAGAGCATCACAGCAATCATTACTGCAACTTATGCAACCGCATGTGCAGAACACAAACAGATAATCATGCCGACAGAGCAAAATAGCCAGATGTGACCAGCTGCTCTACCCAAGTATCAGTAGAAGAGGAGGGCTGACTGTTTAGCTTTTACCGTTCAAAATTATGTCAGAAATTTAGCCAAGTGTCATAATATTCATACAATATTAACAAATGCATAAAACAACTTCAAGCTTATTCCATGAAATACAGTTGACTTTCATTAACTCGATATAGTCGAGGCATGCAAGATCTTTGAATTGTTCAAAGTTCAAATCAAAAAGTGCATTTATAAATTTTCAGCAAATTAAACCTGCATTTGCTCAAAGTAGCCTGTGATTTGTAGCTGCCTGTGATTTGTAGCTGCCTGTGCTTGCTCAAACAATCCTGCAATACCAATGTGCGCTGCTGTAAATCAGCACTATCGTCACATGTGAACACCATTTTGAGGTTGGTTGTGGTCACTGGACATCACTCTTTCAAACTTTTGCAGTTGTAGAATCCATCTAGTGTCAACCAATCAGTGACTAAATTCATAAACATACTTTATAATCGGAGTGCGTGACTGGTCAGGATCAGAGTGCTGGCCAATAATATGGCGGGCAAACCACAAGTCCCAAACTATTCTTATGTGTGAGCACCTATGCGTATTAAGCCACTGCATGTTACCCACCAGAAGGCACATCTCCTCCTTTGTTAGTAATTTTAGCGAAATAGAGCATAGTATGTGCCTTTCAACCACCCTGCCACAAGCCCCATAACTTGAATAGGATTCCCCTGTTAGCACCTTTAGCCTGACTGGTAGCACCTGCATTTTACTAATTAGCAATTTTGTCTAGTTCAAATTAACCAATAATCAACATGAGATGTTTCTAAAAAAAAGTTTTATGCTACAGAGAAGCATGGTGAGCTGTCTGAACTTTTCAACATGGGTGAATTACTTATGTGAAAAGAATTAGCCAATATAATGTACAATGCATATTTATCCTTTACCCCACATAATTTTCTTTTCTCCTGCGCACTCAAATTTTGCAGAGACGGTATTTTGTGATCTGTCTCGTGCAAATTACTACACCATTGTCATTTGATATATTACATGCCTTTTGGTGTAACAAATGGTGCAGATGCAATGACACCAACACCATTTGGCATTGGTGGTGGGGGTGGTGAAAAACTTTTTTAGGCAGTGGTGCTTTTTTGGTTTATCCGGTAAGACAAAAAAGCCACCACTGTCAGCAAGGGCACCCCTCAAAAATGTCTCACCATTGAACATCACAAAAAAGTGTCCCGATAAAAGTGGGAGTTATAAGGAGTCCATGCCACCTGCTAGCTTTGACTGAAGCTGCACGAACTACTCTTTACTTCAATTAGGGCAAAACACACAAGAAGCAGCGGCATGGTAGCTCTGCAGAGCTGCTTCTGCAGTTGGCACCTACTGTGCGTATGGTGACAGCAGTTCTCACAGCTATCGAAGCTCATTTTTTTCAGAAGCCAAGCTGGCAGACGATGGCAGTTTTCCTTTTCTACTGCATGTACAGTCATGAACAGAAGTTTGCGCGATGCAGGTTCGCAGAAAATAAATTAATTTCTGCGCTGCCTTGCTAGCCAGTCAGATGTTATTTTTATACCAATGGAACACACATGTCTCCTCATGCTTCCATGCTTTTCGTTGACCTGTTGTGCCTAACTGTTCCGTAATAAATTTTTTTCTGCGAATCCACATCCAGCAAACTTTCGTCTATGCCTGTATCAGGCAGGCACTGAAAATAAATGACCACAAACAAGCAGTCTAAAAAAAAAAAAGAAATTTACAGGCAGGAACATAAATAAGTAGCCTCCTGCTGAATTAAATACTGACTAAACTAAACCAACCACAGCATGCATGACGTATGCTGGGCACATAATTTATCACAATTGTTAGATAAGTTATAACAATGTGAACCAGCTATTCAGCATGAATAAGGGATCCGTTTAGTACGGCTAGTTGATCTACTGGCCTGCTTAGGAAAGCAGCTCAAGGCGAAAGTGATAGGGCAGCCAACCATAAAATAAGGCACAAGCCAATATAGGAGCCATCATTATAAAGATTAGTTATAAAGAACTCAGCACGAGACGAATGCTAAATGTTTTCTCAAACTCACCAGGAGTAGGTGGTGTGGAGCCCCTGTAATTTTGGAAAATAAAAAGGGACAAGAATGAAAAAACCATTCTTTTCTTCAGCACAGTAAAGCACAACAAGGTGAGCAGAAAATAAAAATTTGTGTGAAAATGCCAATAGCATTATGGAGAAAGTACTGTGCACTTCGTCAAGCAGGTATGGTAATCAAAAGGCATTTCGCAATAATAAAGAAGAGATGTGAAAGAAAAATATGGCCTACCTTGAATGCAATTTACTGCTACGTGTCTGAGTCTGTTGCAAGATTAGGTTTTCCAATTTGGCTGGACTAGGAATGAAGCCCATGTCGCAGCCTTCTTTCATGAGGCGGCCCACCCACCAGTCATTGTTGAACTTCTGCACGTTTGAAATGAGCACCAGACAAGCATGTCACTAATGCAGCATCAGTTTCAAAGGCATCATGCAATGGTGGCCGTTGCCAGCATTTCACTCTTCGTAACCAGCCCCAACACCTGTTCATTACAAATGAATTGCTGAGAATCTCGATAATACAAATCTCACGGGGTCGCGAAAAATATTCGTCTTGTGCGAAATTCGTAATATCCACGAGAGAGAGAGAGAAAGACGAATGGAAAAAAAGGAGGTTAGCTAGGCGACACTCAGTATGCTACACTACAGGTGGGAAGGGGAATGGAGGGAGAGAAAGAAAATGGAGAGAGGAAAGGGAGATCACTTTTTCACCTGTCTGTAAGCCCATATCATCCGAGAGCAACAAACTCCGCATGCAGACCAACACACAGCACATGCATTCACGTAGATGTGTTTACGGTTGACGGAATTTATCTACAGCCACAGTATTGCTTACTGCCTGCGGTGTGTACCGCGCGACTAGTAATCACAACACTGGCAATATACAGGATATGCTTAGTGCTCGATGGTGTGGCAACGGCTCGCGTGTTCGTATCACCCATAATGGCGTGAGAGAATGTTCGGAAAATCCGAAATTCTGTGCACTGCATGCAATGCACTATGGCTAGGGTATTTCACTAATTCTTATTATCCCAAAATTCATATCAACCGTGATCACATCATCAAGATTCCACTTTATAGCACCTGATGCAAGGGTCAATGCTACTGCAAGTACCACACATAACTTTGCTATCTTTGAACATTTAGGCTAGCTGGTACTTTTTTTTAAAATTCAAGAACTTGCATGTGGTATATGATAGGGGGCTATCAGTATATACTATAAAGGTCGCGGAGGCTATTTTCATCCAGAAACCTGAGCAATCTCCTGCACTTCCTGGCAACATAAAATAAGAAAAAAAGTGCACATCGAAAACTCATGGTAAAAGTAAGCACTGCAATCATTTTTTTCTAAAATGCTTGGCTTCAGCTGAAGCAGCAGAGTTGGTGAATCCGTTTATGTTCCACAGTGAAAGAGCTCCAAGGTGTCAGCTTCATGGTTAACCTACTTAGCAGCGCATTTAAAGGACAAACCACTATAAACTGAGAAAAGGACAGAACATGTGCTTCTAGAGGCTTGTGTTATGTTTTTTTTCCTGGCCTTGTTGGGTTTCCTGTTTTCCTAGAACCCTTACTTACAGACACTGTATGAGATCGAACCTGGTTTCCTATCATCATTTCAATTGTACTGAATCTAATTAAAAGAAGTGAGTATCACATGGACCTACTCACATCTCCAAAAACAAGTGAAAATTTGCACAGAAGCAATGTGGTACATACTACATGCACATCTGACCAGCCTCTGTAAAAATGAGCCATGCCACTGCAATAACTGATAATGTGCCCCTGTTGACGAGGTAATTCCACTACTCAACAATTTGTGGCTGCCGTATACATGCAGCTGCAGCCTATGAGCAACCTGTAACAGCCTTCTTCAAAAAGCAGTGACAGAGAGTTGCACCAGGCAGGTGCCATACCAATGATTTAGGAGATAAAACTGCATGGGATTATGGCATCACTGGAGGGTCATGCAAATTGCACACTCTTTTGTTAAGTATATTCAAACGCTGCTCCCAAAATGAAAAAAAAACATGGGTTTAAAAAGGAGCTAGTGGGAACTGGTAAACAGATGACGCTCTCACCTCCAGAATCTGAAGATAGTCCTTGACTCCAAATGAGATAGCATAACCGTGCACAGGAGAATCGTCATCCAAGCTTCCATCATATGCCATGTTAGTTCGCACCGTAAATGCTACCACTTTCTCCTGCAAATAAAGCCAGCAGTAGAGGCAACTCTGTAAGCACTCTAATCTGAAAATTGCTACACAAGCCTGCTTCTATCCAGACATGCGTGTTCAAAACATGTTGACATAATGCGTCTGTATCAACTGTTTTTACTGTTAAATGGAGGCACAGACAACATAAATAAGGTCTGATATATTGTACTTTTATTGTGTTGAACTCTATCACATTAAATTACTGTACTACAATATACTGGCATCAAGGTAGTGGTCCATAATAGCAGTAATCAATGTCTAATATATAAACAAGTACATAGCATTAAATTATAATGTAGTAACGAAACTGCTAAGTTTAGGAGCTCTATTTTCAGACTTTATAAGCTTCTAGTTAAATGATCTAGGCAAACAAGTCCTATATATATTTCCACACAATCTGACAGCTATAATTGGTCACCAACAACTTTCTTGACCCGGCAGAACCACCAAAATCAACACATATGTTAGCTACTCCAGAAGACGCGCGTGAATGACAAAAGGACTGCAAACAAATGCACTTATTTCAGTCAATTTCGTGACAGCGATTGATAAAGGGCACCAAAAGCAGCCCATGCAGCCAACTAGCAGTGGGAGGCATTCTAACAGCTTATCCCGGCTCCCAGCCAATCCGCCGTAGGCTCGCGCGTAGGCACCCACTTTTTTCTAAAGCAAAAGGGAGAGGACAGGGACGGCAGCCCGAAGAAAACAAACACGGGAGCGGCGGGCGCGCGCATTGCGGCGCGGCCGAACAGGCGTTCCCCCCTCCCCAACCCAACCCCGAGCTAGCTCACAGCTAGGGACGTGCGCAGCATCCCAGGCTCGCCAGGAATTTGGCCTTGGGCGGGCAGGCGTCGTCATTACTCCTCCGATTCTTTGTTTTCCTATTTGGCGTTCTCTCATCGTCGTGCGGGCGCGCGCCGGTCCGCCTCCCAAATGGGGAAGGCGCGTCGGTGGGTCGGCAGCATACCACAGAGATACGATTCCATCGCTATCATACCACCGTCAGTGCTAGCGCAAAAAAAAGAAAGTTACGACGGAGTACTCGAACAGTTCGGCCTCGAACTGATAACGGACAGTGAATGACTTATGCCGACAGTCGAATACGGAGGTCACGAGCCATATCCGATCACGCTGCCGTCGGTTGCAGGCGCACGGCAGCGGCTTACCCGGCCGTTTGACACTTACCAAGAAAAACAAAGGAAGGCGTCACCCGGCAGCAGCCGGAAGCAAAAGGATGACGTTTTCTCTCCCACGTGCAGATTTACGGCCGCTGGTATGGTAGCATGGTTACAGTGTTCTAGAGGAACACTGTGCCATGGTGGAATGGTTAAGCAAGCATGGTATGGCCGATGGATCATTCCAATTGGGAATACAGCTGGCGTTGGTTGAATGACTCGCCAGTAAAGCCCTGGCCTGCCCGGCCAATTTGTATTTGACGCCATGGCCGGAGGCCGTCTCCTGGTTAAAGTTTCTAACTGGTTCAATTGGTTTATCGAACAATTCTCAGTTGGTTCCAACTGACTGGTACCAACTGGGAATTGTATTGGTTCCATTTGGAAGCAACCGGGGATTCTTCCATAAACCAGCTCGAACAGTTCGGATTTTCGCCAGACAGGCCTATATTGGACACTAGCGCCTGGAGCACCAGAATCTCTAAAAAGGTGTCCTCCAAGAATATGTTCTCTCTTAATAGCTGCGGCAAACAAGAAACCGGAGAAAGGATTCGAAGTGCAAGTATATAAACCTGGCCGCGAGGCGAAGAGGAGCACACACAACTCACCCTTGCGGCCCGGAGTTGTGCCAAGGCCTTGTTCTCTCTGTCAGCACGTTGCTTTTCGCGAGTTTCGTCGAGCGAAAGGTCGGACGACGGCTGGCTGTAGTTGGAGTCGGCAGATCCCTGAGCAGCACAAAGCACACGTCGTCAGCACCGGGAACCGATCGGGCAAAAGGAACGAACAAACAAAAGACAACTAGCTGAAAGCGGTATTACAATTTTGGCGATCGAGTGAACATGCTACTAGCCTTATGAGAAGCAACTGTGAAACAGGCCCACATCGATAACTTTTTTTTTGTTCCACCATCGCACTACATTACTAAAATGAGAACCTGTACTTCGTTCGGACGATTTTTTTATTTTTGCGTTTATAAATAAAACAATTAGCGGTTCGCTTTGGTAACTGCTACACTATTTGTTCAAGGTATGCTATCTCTACAATAACGACGCAAGTCTATAGTTTGCTTTTCGCGGGTTCCTCAAACAATTTTAAGTGTACAAAATAAACCACACTGTGCAATGTTTCCGCAAGAGTGGCACGAACGTGGCCACAGTCTACACTGAGACAGGTACAAAACACGCTCGTTACACAAGGTTCAGGTACGTGTACTTCGCACAAATACGCAGCTTCCGGCGAGGAGCCCGCTGTCAAGCACGTGATGCGGGCACAACAGGAGCAAGCTTGCGTCCTACAGACGCTACCAGCTCTACTGCCTACCGGGAAAACTACTAAGCGCTACACATCTCACTATGCTACACTACACTACTGAGTACGCCATAGCCGAAGCGACAAACCAAGCTGCACACGGATGCTGAGAGACCTGCGTACAACTGTCCAGAATGCAGTCAAGATTAGCAGCAACGCCATTTGCAAACGCACACCTGTGAAGGTAACGCTTATTTTTAAACCAAGTGGGGGCGAGAGTCTGCTGTTTCCAACAGAGGTAAGCTGTTCTTACATTGCTGCGTATCAAGCTAAATGTCAGATACAGTAACAAATATACAAAACGCATAAAAGTTTATACTTTACACTCGTATACCACAAAGCAAACTGAAAACAATTGTACGAACTGAATTCGCGCAGTGATGATTCGCAATAACCGCACGTGCACTGTGGACAGTTACAGCGGAATAAAACTCTACAAAATAAAGAAACCGAAGCTAGCGTCAGCTCGCACTAGTCACATCCAGCAGGCAAGAGGCACAAGACTCGTAGAGCGAGAGAGTTGGGTCAGCGCTTGGTTTTCTTGAACATCGCTGACACGCTGCGCATCGCACTGTTTCGAATATACTGTAGCTCTGCACATATGTGCAACACACGACCCTACCTTCCGCAATAATCTTAGATCCCGGCGAATACCTTAGGCCGGACACGCACCTCAATTCCTGGACGTTGCGTCCATAAACACCGCCGTATTGCATCCGCGCTCCTATTTCCCCTGTAGTTTCAGTTTAGATCCTGCTCACCACACAGGGCCTTAGTCGGACACGCCAAAAACACGTTTTAAGCGCGCTGTAGCATCTGCTGCGCAGAATTAGGGAACAGCTAGCGAAAGGCAGGCGGCATACATCGACGCTATCTTAAAGAGGCGGCCTGCGACGCTCCTACTCGCCTTTCAAAGTTAAAGAAAAGGTTCCACTGCAAAACGAGATACGCCTCTTCTCCAACCGACCGTGGAAGTCGACATTGCTTTATATTTAATCCATATAGGCCTTCAGGCCATGGCCACCGAGGTATGAATACCACAGCACGCGTCGAGACACACACACGCATACACACGCACGCGCGTACACAACCGAGACACAAACCAAGACACCACACGAGTGCACAGAGAGACCCGTCACACGAGGACCAGCTCAACGCCAGTGCAGCACTCCTAGTGCCGCAGCTGGCGTCATGTGCCGGTTCGCTACGACACCCGGGGCATGCGCGTAGGCTTCGAGGCATTCAAGGGCAAGCCGAGTCACTATGCAGGCAAACGAAAGAGACCGTGCAGGCATATAAGACGGCGACATGCGCATGCGAGGAACCACACCGCACACTGGAATGCGTCAGTGAGAGCCAGGTGTGCAGGGTAGGCGGGCTTCCGGGAAGCACCTTTGGCGACACGAAAGCAATACGCTCGAATGGTTACACGACGGCACAAAAAAAAAAACGAATAGCTATCGTAGGGCTATAAATAAGGGCACAGCACGAGTGAAAAAGAAAGTTCACACTGTGCCGTGAACTATACACATGAACTTCTGAAAAAAAAAAAAATCGGTAAAAGCAGTGTATTTAAAGCCAAAAAAAAAAAGACTATAAAGGCACTACTACCAAACACTAAAAGATGCGGCTACGATGTCGCTCATGCTTCCAAGCACTGAACCACAAGAACGACAGAGAAAAACGCGCCAGGTTTTCAGCGGCGCCTTCACTATGTATGCACGCAAACATTCTGCACACGCAATAAAAAAAAAAAGAAGGTACACCACATCCCCACACATTGTGCTGTGGGTAAAACACGAAGGACAAAAATGGTCTAGCCTTACAGACGGCTAGACGCGGCTGCCAACAGGCACAAAGCGAACACTATCTGTCGGAGCCGGGTCGAAAAAAAAAAATGAAAGAATACGTCTGAAAAATCGGACAGTAAAATTACGCAGCAAAAATTTACCTTGCACAAGAGCAAAATGTAAGAAAAATGTGCAAGATCACGCATTGAACGGGGCACTGAACAAATTTATAGGGCCCCCGAAACTTTCAGCTCCATTCCTTTAATATCGGCTTCGCATACCTTAGCAGAAGCTGAATCGTCATTAAGATTGGTTTGGTTTATGGGGTTTAACGTCCCAAATCGTCATTAAGAGCTTGTGCACATTAAGAACATCGCTAAATCTGCATGACTTTCGCACGCACTGCGTGCAGTAGACACAATTAAAAAAGGAAGAAAAAGGAACGGCGCAAGTGCACCAAACACATATAGCACGTCGCCATGGGTGGTTCCCGCGAGCCAGACAAAAATGTTATCGCCACCGCGACCGGCCACCTGCAGCAGGTTCACCCTTACCAGTTGCGAGGACCTGAACACCATTACGCACCACGAATGTACGCAGGCTGCAGCGTTGACACTACAGCTCCACATGACGAGAGAGTTTCCCGATAGCTTCACGCAGTTCCTGGAGAGTCCCGCCTCGCTGCTGCATTCGAGTGCGCAAAAACAGCACTACCGTAGTTTGCTTTTTATCTTCCTTTCGCCCGCAAACAAGCAACCAACTCCGTTATTCAGTCTGCACTGCGCAACGGTTTGCGACAGGTCAGGCGTACGCCCATGGCGTGCGTCCGAACCATCTCAAGCACAGCCAGCTACAATGCAGCCAGCGGCAGCGAGCAGCTTACGCCATGATCGCACATCCATACATAATGTGTTTTCAGCAGTGCAACGCTGCGATGTGTAGTTATGAGATCTGCGAGTTGTAGCTCAGCCTCTACTTTCCCTCCATGGCAACTCATTATCTTTTGTGCAGCGCTATCGAAGGTCTACTTCTTTGAAATACACACGTCTTTGATGTGTGCGCAAGTGTGTGGGCGTGGGCACGTTTGAGGGAGTTGTTTTGTCCGCGCGAGTTGTCGGGGGGATTTGTCCGGGGGGAGTTGTCCGGGGGGAGTTGTCCGGGGGGAGTTGTCCGGGGGGAGTTGTCCGGGGGGAGTTGTCCGGGGGGAGTTGTCCGGGGGGAGTTGTCCGGGGGGAGTTGTCCGGGGGGAGTTGTCCGGGGGGAGTTGTCTGGGGGAGTTGTGTGAGGGAGTTTTGTGAAAGAGTTTTGTGAGGGAGTTGTGTGAGGGAGTTGTGTGAGGGAGATGTGTGAGGGAGATGTGTGAGGGAGATGTGTGAGGGAGATGTGTGAGGGAGATGTGTGAGGGAGATGTGTGAGGGAGATGTGTGAGGGAGTTGTCTGCGAGAGTCGCTTGAGGGAGTCGCTTGAGGTTGCCGTTGGAGGGAGCAATGCCAGTTATAACTTGGCGCTACGGAGTCTCTGGGACGCGTAAACTGCGGGCTGCGAGGCTACAGAGGCAGTGCTTGAAATGCTTTGCAAACACGCGTCCTGTGAGCGATTGCGATGCAACTCGCAAGCAGACGGAGCTCCCCTGAGCAAGGTGGCGGCGGCCCGATGAGGGAAGAGGGGAAAAAGGGAACAGAGCGGGGATCCGTGGCGACTCGATGATGACGATGACGGCTTACCAGAGGCGTATACTTGGGCATTACAGAACGGCTGCGCCAACCAACGTGAAGGCATGCAAAGAAAAGTTTTGGGAGGCCCCGAGTCAAGAAACGACGGTTAAGGTCAAAGAGAAAGAGAACAGGAAAGAGTCAGGGAACGTGGGTGGTAGAGGGAAAAATAAAAATAAACGGTCAAGCGATCAGAGCGCGCATGCCACAGTGGTGAAATGCGGTCAAGAGGTCCAGTTAAGGTAGAACAGAAATAAAAATGGGAAGGGGTGAAGAGAGCAGGGAGGGGGAAAGAATCCCGTGACATTCTTTGCCCCAAGCAAATGCTTTAAAACTAAAAAAGAAGGAGCTAAAACCTAGCGGCTGTGTTAATGCCTGCTGGGAATGGGTGAAGTTTAGCACTGAAATCAATAAGAAATAACAGTATATAAAAAACTGATGAAATGTGAATTGAATAGCGCCACAGGCAATGTACGCCAAGGGAAATTTGACGCATTCATGGCTTAATTTAGTCTGCATTGTACAGGCACCGATTCCTATTTCCATTTAACTAGCCAATTAATCTATATGAAATGTGCGCAAGGGTTCTTGGAGTTGCCTCAACAGTCTTATCTTTTCGAGCTTCCTAGGGCACTCAGTCAAAAGGGGAAAAATTGAAAATTAGAAAGGAGACTCTCCTCATACACAGAGGTTTACATGAAAAAGCATATTTGTGACTTCAAAACGAACGAAAGAACACGTTGGAGAAAAGGTAACTCCAAGGCCCTAACGCACGCTAGTAGGTGAAGAACAAACAAAAACTGCAGTCAGGTGCTGAGGGGTTTTTGAGCTGAGGAGCTGAGACAAATTTCTTCCCCTTCTATTGCGGGCCAAACAGGAGCGGCCTCTAATTTTGACAGAGACTTGCAATGGAAGATCTGCAGCTAACATCTCTTTTTGCTTCATTAGGTTTGGTTTAGTTAAAAGCAGGTTTCAAAAACAATAGCAGACCTGATCACAGTTTGTATTTGCTCCAACGAGCTGATGACAGTGCGAGAGTACAAGGTCTGGGAAAACAGTGTAAAAGCGTTGAGGTCAAGGCTATGCAGAAACACAAAATGCCAACATGCACAAGGTTTACCGGCACAGCGCATGTCCACGCAGTCAGTGCAAAGGTACAATCACCGCCTGGCAGACGCGCACACTCAAGAACAGTACAAAATTGTCAAGACTGAACAGAAAAGTAATAACAAAAGAAAAACTGAAGTAGCACTTCACGTTGTTGAGATTTCTCCATGCAAGAAAATGTGACGGGAGATGTGAACAAACCAGGCACTCCAAAGCATGCACAAAATAATGCATAAAATAAAGTGTTGTCGAGAACTTAAAGAGAAAGCGTGAAGCTGCAATTAAAAGTATGGAGTGAAACGTACGTTATGCAACATCCTCTGATGCACTGTTAACAAAATCGTACCCCCCTCGGAGTCGCCTTCCAAGACGAACCGGAAGGCTAATGTGATGCCTGAGAAACAAAATTTCAGCCACTGAAAAACTAGACTTCGTCAACGACGCAGCCCGAGTACGCTTGTGTATTTGGGACACGATCTATTCCCAACACATCTACAAGACATGCGAGATTACATTTCGGCAGCACCGGACCGGTTTCAGCCCATTAATCCCCTGCTGGTCCAGAGCTCAAGTGAGATGTTCTTCATAAGCTTAATTCTGAGTAGGCAGGCCGTGTTTGGGCAAAAGAAGTCACACCACGGAAAAGATGGCAAAGGATTTTCTTCTCTAGACTAAAAAAAAAAAAAAAGTCTCGTAAAGCGTAGGTGACCCCACTTGTTTTAGCGGTAATAGGGAGGAGGTTGTCGAAGCGGATGCAAAGAAACAGCGAAGCTTAACAGAAACCCTCCTCGAAGCATGGGATTTCGAAATAGGAACCGCCAGAAAGTGAAGCCCTCAACTTAGCATGAAAATTTCGCGATACAAACAACCAGGGCACGAAAACTTTAACTTAAATCGGTGAGCTAGGCTGCATAACCGAAGTCACTAAAATAACGGCCGATTCTGCCTAGCTTACCTGACGTCAATTCCCATTACGCTGCAAGACTTGGTTGAGGAAGACTAAATGAATGCATGCGGACGGCGGCGTGCGCCACAAGCAAGGATAGGCAACAAACGCCCCAAATTCTTTCCGTAATCGCGCAATTTCGCACTGGCTCTGCGCAAGGACTTAGAACATACACTCTCAACCCTCTGTATCACGCGTACCACGTGGGGTAAAACTATTTTCTGTCAGCGCAAGAAGTGAGCGTTCGCGCTTCTCTGCTCTGGTTAGAAAATGAAGATCATTCGGTTTTCTTTTAGAGAGTGAAGTTAGGAGCTACAACACAAAACAAGTATGACAGAAACGTTCGACTCAATTTACAAACGTCTTTTCAATAAATAGAAAGCAGAGTAAATAGGAGAGCACATAGTAGTAGCGCTAAAAAAAAACAGGGACGGGGGTAGACGAAGACACCAACTAGCCCAGCTTTCTGCCTTAAAAGAGTAAATAGGACAATAACATTTTTATTTCCAACAGGCCTTCTCCTATAGTAAGACTTCTGATAGCTGTGTTATTCATCTCATATATGCACACAGATGGCCAAATACATGATCAGACTTTTATCTGATAAAATATTTCAGTTCCTATTCATCAAATGAAAGCCGATCGCGAAAGCAGACTACAAACACGCCAGCAAGCGAGCTTCCCCTCAGAGCACAGCTGCATCCCAGGCAAAGCACGCTTCTCAGGAGACGATACACTGGTTCTATTGAGGCTACCAACAAGCTTCCCTCTAGGTTTTGCTTACCCACACCATCACTACATTTTCACGTAACTAAGGGCATTTTGATCCCCCTACGGTGAAACCAAAAACATAGCCGCGTAACAAGAGCTAAAGCTGGTTCATAAACGCGCTGCTGTTCATAAACATAGTCATGCCGGACATAAGGGCACAATATAGATGAAACAGCATTTCAAGAACGAAATGGTTGTTGCTTTCTAGTATTCCACCAAAGAACTACACCTGTGTCCGCAGCAGTGATCAGAGGCGTGCGCCCCGCAACGCGCACTGTTAATTCCTGCCATTTACGACAACCTCACCGAGAATGTCATCCCACTGGACACGGTTCGAACCTGAGCCCTTCAGGTCTGCACACTACGCTGAACCGACCGAGCTATTATATAGCCACTAGTTCAGTCACGGAGCCGGTGACTACTCAAGGGCATCAGCGGCGCAGGCGAATCGAGCGAAGCAGTTATAGCAAATATAATGACAGCGCACATTACGAAAACCGTATCAGGGACCAGCCGCAGACGTGTCAAGAATCTCTAGCAGAAAAGTACAGCCCTTGCCAAAAGTAACCAGGCTGCGCGGTTTGCTTTTCAGTCGTATATTAAAGGTATTATGCCAGCTCTCAAGCTCCAAATCTCTGTATGGTAATGAGAACCTCTGTCCTCACCTTCAAAGAACTTTTTATCTTTTGGGAAGGCGTGGGGGTTCTACTTTACGAATGAGAAGCCAACCATGCAGCCTGGTTACTTTCGGAAAAGACTGTACATCGTCGTCACACCCCGCTTTTCAATAGCGTGGTCAAACATAAGGTGGAGAAAAAGCAGGACATTATATATGCAGACACAAAAAAATGCCTATATGATTATGCTTTCTCATTAATGAGTTTGCCTAGCGTAGCTCTCTGTGTTTTTGCAATATGCGATGCAACGAATATGCTCCAACAACACCAGCGCGGAGCGCGCTCGGACAGCTCCCAGCTGCCGGTGACGTCACCGATTATGTGACGTCATGGGGCCGGTAATAAGATACTGAGTTCGCGTGGTCATGAAGTCATGGTCACGTGATGTGTAATTCCCGTAACCGATGACGCGATCATGACTCCATGTTCAAGTGATTACGAGAGCGACGGCGCCGCCCATGCCACAAGTGAGCCGCTAAAGGTTTCGCTCTCAAACCAACACGACGAACAAAATTCCGATACGCGCAGCAACCCCCTCACTGGCGCAGACGATGATAACACCGCCATGAGAACGCCGAAGTGAGAAAAGTGAATTCATCACTGGCTTGAACATCGGTGAGAAAGGCGGCCATGACGTCAGAGTGACAAGGATAGTATTATTCAACGAAACAGCGCTCCGCAAGGAGTGCATTGCAGGCCATTTAATAAAATTAGCATAATTGCTTAAAAAGTTCTCTTGTCATCCGAGAGCGAAATTTCTGCAATGTTCAGCCGCTGTTGCGTGAGCGTGTTATGCATGACACTACCCTGAGCGCCAGCAGAGACCAAGCCCTTCCTCGTATAAAGTAACTCCATTGCCTAGAACTAAGATACCTCAGACTGCTGAGGTTCTAAGTGAACGATTAGTACACGCTTTTCATTTTCTCGTTAAAGCAACGAAAAATACTAGCGCGAAGTGCAGTTAATAAAGGTTTTTTTTTTTTTTTACGCCATAGATACCTATGCCCGAGATCGACATATCCTCGTGTAGGGTTCCGAATAAACTTTGACCATCTGCTGTCTTTCAATGCGCACAGTAACCAAAGTTTAGAGGAGGTTTTGTGCGAGGTGCAGGTTGCCTACAGGAAAGCTGCACGAAACATTACCAGTGTTCATATGTTACACGAAATCACATGCCTGCGGAGCATAGCCGTGTAAAGAGTCTGTTACAATGATTTAACTGGTTGCTCTTCCACAGTGCTGAAATTTTCTTCCCTTTCTCATTTCGGTATCTGCTTTCCTCACTCGTTTCAGTACGAATCGGCAATCGAAGCAGAACAGGCAAAAGGCGTTGCTAGCCACAGACAACGCTGTTTCCCCCGAAGCAGAAATGAAATCTCAAATCTACTCTGCTGGTGCAAAAAATAATAGTAACATGAAGCAAGCCGACATTCGCCGGTGACTGTTGCACTCCTTCATGTGTGTGCCATAATAAAGAGCCCTTTATTTCCCTAACCTTGTTTGTTAAAAATAATAGTACCATTCGTGCAGCCATTTCTGTCCTTAACACTTGGAAAAAAGACTTACAGCGGCTAAAGATTTATTGCCTCTACTCTGCCGCATATTCCGACTCGCAGACACTTCTGCAGAACCCTGTCGGTAACGCATCGCCGCCAGTCCTGGTTTCCCAAATAGCAGCTACCTACAAATGGGCCCTCGAGACTGCACCCATCGAAATGCACTAGGGGAATGAAAGCAAACGAGAATTATCTGGTAGTAACTGTAGTTCACTTTCTAGCGCAATACACACAGCTTTCATTGCATAATGATTCCTGAAACAAATTAAAAGCTCCTACCCAAATTTCCAGATACCATTATCTCCCCGGAAGTATTTCGTCGAAATAAATGCCATTTTTGTCACAAAGCGTGGCTACAGTAATTAGGCACTGCTCATACCGTTACCATATAACACGGCGATTACTCTGGAAACAAAAAAGTAACAATTAAGAAACAGCGGCGATTACATTGCAATAAATAAAAAAAAAGAAACGACGAAGTGCCTCAATGCCTGGCAGGAGTGCTGCCAGTAAAACCGAAGGGACAAAGCGGCCGGAGCAGTGCGAGTGATTCGAAAGCGAGTCGCGACGCCACGAACGAACTCGTCTCGTAAAAGCAAAGAAGGTCGAGGACGAGGACGTGCGGGTGATGGGAGAGGTTAAAAAGTGCAGAAAGGACCGGCTATGAAACTTTGACGAAGCCAGCCAGAGGGAAGGGGAGGGGGCGAGCATCATAAAAGGGCTCGGTTTGTTTCTTCTTCCCGCGCGTGCATCGAACAACACGTTCACCGGAAACGCGCCGACGAGAGCAGGAGGGGCGCCCGTTAAGAGAACCATCGCAGACCCTATACAGCTTTGCGGGATGCTGGAGGGGCGCGCCGACACTCGCGGGACAGGAGCACTGCTGCCGTACGCTTCGCGCTGCGCCGCCGCCGCTCTGCACGAAAAACGATTCCGTGTTTAAACGAGCCCGACGGAACCGATCGTCAATAAACAGGGCGCCCCACGCGGCTCCGTTCCCTCGCGCCACGGTCGCTTTCCGGCGCTGTTACTCGCGATCGCGAAACCGTCTCGACGAGGAGAAGGCGAAGAGAGACAGAAGAAGAAATAAAGAGGAAGAAAAAAAAGCCCCCCAGGCATTCGCAAAGAGGTCAGAACGCGGAAGCTAAAAGATGCGCCCGACGAGACGGAGCACGAGTAGCGGCGGAGGAGCCGAAATGGAGTTTCAGAATCAGAGCAGTTTTCATTTGCGAAATACTTTTTATCAGGAGATCTTCTTGGAGACGCGTCACAACCGCTGCCCCCACCGGCAACTTTGAACGCACAGTTATTGCGGCTAATGCAGAAAGGGAAACTGAGACCTCTAAAATGTAATATCATGGAATTTGCGGCCCTACACAAACGTTTGCGGCGATAAGGTAGCAGCTGGCACCGGACAGGGTTAATTGGAGGGGTATGGGAGAGGCCTTCGTACTGCAGTGGATGTAGTAAGGCTACCGCTGCTGCTGATGATGATGACGACTAACCTTAACACCGAGTTCACATAGCCAAGCCTGCCGACATTTTGTTCTAGCTAATGGCCATTAACCAAAGTGTACCACAAGGTTCCGTATTAGGTCCCAGGATTTTCTATAGATATTAATGATTTGCCTAGTTCTCTTACCATATCTAATTGTATTTTATACGTTAATGACACAGCAGTATATGCTGATCACAGAGACAATAATGACACATTTACATCCCTGACTGCTGAACTTTAACTTCTAGTTACATGATGTCAAAACAACGAACTTGAAATCAATACTGAAAAAAAAACTGGTTTTTCATTTTCATCAAAGACAACCTATAAGTATTAAGCCGGTTTACTTGGACAAGTGTCTTTTTGGCGGGACGACCACATCATACCAAATTCTAAAGAGTACTAGATTTGTTGGCATAATACCAGATGAACATTAAAAAATTGATATGCACACTGACTAATTAAGTAAAAAAGTCGCATCCGTATCCGGGCGCTTCTTAGGGCACGTCATTACTTCCAACAACATATTCTTCGTTCACCTTACACAATTATTCCCGGTCCCCTAACTCACTGCATACCTTCATGGGGTGATATAGTGTAGTGATACGTATCCTATTCATATTTCCAGCATTCACCATCTACAAAATCGCGTAGTTCAAATAATTGAATTTTCCCCTTTCTCAGCATCAACAGTGCCCTCATACCTAAGTCTTAATATCCTTTTTCAATTGAGCTCACTACAGTTAAAATTTTCTTCGCTCATCTTCAGTGCTTGAAGTGAAGACATTGTAACTACAACTATGCCCTCATATTGCCTCACAGGCAGTAATCTTACTTGATTTTATGAGAATGATAATTTGCTGCTTTAGCCCGAGCTTCTCTCAACCGGGCGCCGACGGCCTCCGACCTGGGGTTCTCGCGGGAGCGCATGCACTCATTCAGTGAAATGACGCAGGCCTGCAAAGCCGAGCGTCGGCTCTACCCACCTCATCCCTCCCTCGACAATTACCATCAGACACTTTGGAGGCGGCTCCGAACACGCACCTTACACTCCCCTTATATACGCTCGCGATATCACCCAGTCCACACGAACCCTTCCTGTACCCTCTGCCACCACCCCAAAGCCACTTTCGACCATATTCTTTTCCTCTGCCCGGCGGATCCTCCCCCGCGGGGCCTGGAACACCTTATCACTTGGGAGGCATGGGAGACCCTACTGCGCTCCGAGGACTCGGCCAAGCAAACCATCGCCACATGCCGGGCTGCCAGCGTCATGAGCCTCCGGGACATGAACGTTTGAGTGCAGTGGGGCCGTGCGGGGGCCCAAGGACCGACGTGTCCAAAACTCCCTTGTTCCAAATAAAGTTTTCATCATCATCATCTGCTCCGAAAAAGTAAACTCAAATTACGGCAACAAAACCGTTACGTTCTTAGCAATATCATTATGGTATTCCCGACTTCGATGCGCTGAAACAGCTCAGACATCCGGGTTTTTTCATTAATAGCATCAAAGCATTTTTGCAAGCAAATTTATCATTACACTTTTACACTGCTTCATCCTCATTGAATGAAGTTATGATCGCTGCGTCAAAATGCTACCTGCTGTTGTTTCCGGACTGTCGCATTAATTTAACGTCGCATTTCTGCTATTTTTTAACATTCGCGCTATGCATTTTGCAATAGGAAGTCCTAGCTTCACTCTGGGACTTCCTCCAGTACCAATTAACCCGACAGCCATATTCTGCAACGAACTTCTCTTAATAGAAACCAGAAAAAAATAAATACTGAAAAGCAATCCTGAGAGTTTCCCTGCATGGTGTTCCTATAAAGCATTGCCTCTGCAGAAAGATATGAGTTCGGTTGCTGAAACCAAGGTCGCGAGTTCGATGCCGGCCAGGAGGGCCGCATATCGACGAAGACGGAACGAAAGACGCCCGTATACTGTGACTTCGGTGCCCGTCCAGGATGTACTCAGCACGCTACGGCCGATGGCTCCCATTAAAGAACCCCAGGTGATCAACATTAATCCCAAGCCCTCCTCTGCGGACTGCATCAGCTCACGGTTGTCTTGGTACGCAAAAAAGCATCAAACGATCATAAATGCATTAACCATCAGTTGCCACAATAATGCACAAACATTTAAAAGCCCCACCTCCAACAACACCAAAAACTGCTTGGCAGATGCGGTAACTTCCAGTAATCTTTTTCTGACCAAACAGAATGAGAGGGCAGACCAGTAGGCCGCAAAAAAGGCCTCTACTTCATCGTTAGACTCTTTGGATTCGGCATTACGAAGCAATAAAAGAAACCAAAATTCACACGGACAATGAAGCGACTCAGCCACTGATGACGACAGACCGGCCGTTTTAAAGTTAAAAAGAATCTGTTTGATTATAAAATGCCAGTCGGCCATCTTCGCGCATGCAAACTCAAGCAGGGTAAGCGCTGAGGAGGAAAGGTAGAATGAAAAGTAGCAGGCTTTTCGCATATCATGAAAGGAAAATTCTCACTAGCACACTCGAAGTCAAGTAGACGCAGACAAAAAGATTAAATTTAGCGAGGGACCTACGAGGTCGTTCCAATCTCGCCCGGCCGAATGAGCTCAATCAGGCGAAGCCTCTCGCTTTTTTAAAGCGGGTATCGCATCGAAATGACTGTGCCAGCATTAAGGCTCGAACGTCACTCTAATCTGCACAGAGGAATCGAAGTTCAATGAAATGCTCAGTTTACGAATGACGTAACTGGAAGGCATACACACGCAAAAAAAAAAAATGTGTCGAGGAAAACAAAACGAAGAGAGATTAACTGCAAACCGCTTCGATCATCGAGCTGGCTACTTTGCATATGATCGATGTTAACGAAAGCAAATGAAATGACCACATCTTTTTGTTGTAGCGGTGAATAATGCTTAACGATGCATAAGCTCCCAAGCAGCATTTCAAAAGGTCTTACGTATAGACAGCAACTAAGACCGCGTTGGCATTCAGGTTCTGTGAACAGTCAAACAGCGGCAAAAGCCCGCTGTTTTCAGCTGAGTAGAAAGCCGGCGTAGCTGTTCAGTGTATCTGCGTCCATCCCAGAAAAGTACATGACTCGTGGAATCATATACAGGTTTCGCATATGATTTAAACAGTTTCCGAGGCTTCAAGGTGCGAGCCGGAAGTACAACTCAAATGTATATGCGCAGATCAAGCCGCTGCACCATTCACCATGAGAAACGCGATGCTGAAAGTGCGCGCAACACCATCCAACGATGCCTAACTATCGGCCCAGCGGACGAAAACGAGTGCGGCGGCACGCGGGATGGACTACTCGCAAGCACACGGCGAAACGAGCCACGAACGGAGGGAGAGGTCTGGGGGATATTAAATCTTGTCAGACAATTTCCGTCTGGACGCCGTATCCACATGTAAATCTCGATCAAGAAGCACTGTTCAACACGGGCAACTTGGAAGGGTCGCACACGAAAGTACACGCGTCATCTCCGAAGTCGATGAAATAATGCGCTGAGTGGCGCTCATATTCCACTTCGACTACCAGAGGACCCCATTCCTGCTCTCCACGCACGCAAATATGGAAGTTACGTGACCGCCGCTGCCTACTGTCCCCAGAAAAAAAAAAATCACCTTTGTGATAACGCGCGTATCTGCCTTCGCAAGGTCGTTATTTTAGGCGGTAATCAAAGCCCCGCGTGCTAGCACAGATCAAATCGGCGATATCGCCAACCAGCAAACAGAAACAGGAAGAACAAACAGAAAACGAATTTCTGAACCTCGTTTAACCAGCACTCACGGAGATGCTAGAGGACACTGGAAGCGGGTCGCTCTATGAAATTCACCTGCAATGACTCGTTCCACTTGTTCTGCCAACACTGCGCAGTGGCAGCCATATACTAGCTTCCGTGCCCAATGATTTGGAAAAAACGATTGCGGCACCCTGAAATTTGTTTCACTGACTAACTTCGATCACGACGATAGTGTACTCTACCGTTTACGTTTGCTGTGCTCTCGTTTTTAAAAATTTATTTATTTATTTATTCTAGGAAACAGTACACAAACAGCCCCTCAAAATGTTCCCGACAGTTTTCCCGCTACATCTACATGCGACGCTCGGCGCCTGGAATATTCATTATGCCTACAACGGAAAAAGAAAAACCTGCGCATGAGACGCAACTCAGCGGCTTGCTAACATCGCCCGTCTCTTCGCCGGCCCGATGCAACGGGACAAACCAGTTCATACTCAAAACGACGACCAGCGTGTCAGTCGAACGACGCGACGGTGAGGAGCGAGCGCGCTGCGCGTAGGTGACAGACAAGGGGCGAAGAAATAAATAAAAACGACGACCGTTCTACAGCTCCCCTCAAGTCCCACGCCGCGACAAACAGGCTTGACAGTTCGACAAGCGCGCTCAGAACTGAGTACTCCGCGGTGCACCCGTTCGAGTCTCTTACTTTTGTCGCCGCTCTTGTGTACACCAGCGCAAAGGCGGCAGAGCCGCTATAAAATCTGGGTGCGCTCGTGCGCATTCGCGAGGTGCTAAGCTCCGGCAACACGGCGCCTCTGCCGAGTGCTTTCAAAATGCAGCGTGGCTAAAAAACGCGCGTAACAGTCGAGAATAGCACACGCGGTCTGTACAGGTGTCCCAAAGAATACGGGAAACGGAGTAAGGGAAGCCGTCGGCAAAGTTCGCCATCGCGTGCTCAAGTAGCTGTATGACGCAGGCACAGCATTGCAGGTGTCAGTTAAACATGAACACCACCTTGCTACACTTTTGACCTTCACCTTGCCGATAGGGCGGGCGAAGCAGCGCTCCCACGAACAGTGGACGTTGGTGACATTTCTGACGCTGGCAGCGACGGTTCACCAGTGACATGCACCCCACCGACAACAGGTGGCTCGTTACGAAATACAATTATGCCTAATTTTCGACATATCATTCCCTTGACAGAGTCCTCGTGTCTTAATAGGCCTCTTTTAATGTCACGTTTCCAAGGAATCTATACAGTTTGGTTTATTGGGGTTTAACATCCCAAAGCGACTCAGGCTATGAGAGACGCCGTAGTGAAGGGCTCCGGAAATTTCGACCACCTGGGGTTCTTTAACGTGCACTGACATCGCACAGTACACGGGCCTCTAGAATTTTGCCTTCATCGAAATTCAGCCGCCGCAGCCGGGATCGAACCCGCGTCATTCGGGTCAGCAGCCGAGCGCCGTAACCACTGAGCCACCGCGGCGAGGCGGAATCTACACAGTGACAATGCATCTAGTTTCGACCGTTTTTTTTTCTAGGCATACAATTACGACTTCAACATTATAGTTTCAAACAACCATTTGTGACATGCAAGCACCGCACCGACTGAAGGTCAGTGACTGCGGACGCTTAACACGGAACAAAAAGATGAGTCCTTACTTTCCTCTATAAACCGTAAACGTAGGAAAGTTGAAAGCACGCCGACAGCACGCCCTTAATGTGGAACGCGATCATGCTCTGACATGGCCGCAAAAGGGACACAGCCACCACGGCACCCACGCAGGCAGCCGGGCCAAGGAAGGTGGCATTCTTGACAAAAGAGAAAACGCGGAGAGCGACGTCAAAAACTTTCGGTGAGGCACACGGCGGCGGCAATTGTCGCAAGCGTCAATGCGGCCCTTTCGTCGACTGTTGGAAGAAGCGCCGCTTCGCTCGGGCCACAGACAAGGCGAAGGCCAAAAAAAAAAAAAAAGGGGGAGGCAAGCAGCGTGGGAGCCCCAGGGATTCCGGCTGCCTTCGGCACCACACAATGCGCGCCGCCGCTGCTAGAGCACGAAGCGGTGCGGCTTATGCGCGGCTCCCGTGCGACTTTCTGGAGCAACTATGCGTTCAACTCAACTTGCATTTGGGGCAGTTCGGCCGCAACATTACGCGCATACACAAAGAGAACATGAACATCCCCTTGGCGCATCCGGAGTGCGTTTACCAGTGATCCGTTTACTCACGCGCGATACGTCTCACAACTCGTTCCAATCTAGAAAAGCCAGACAGGCTGATCACATGACACGTGTAACAGCATCCGCACGCACGCTTTCCGTGCAACTTATACCCGTGTAGCCTCAAAATATTCACTCATGCGGCACGGCCGCAGAACATGTCACGTCTGCGCTCCGAGTTTCGAAGTAGCGCAATCAAAGCGACGGCGTCGAAAGACTCCCGTTAAAACAAAACGACACCAAGGTGCAGCCACCTTGGCCTCGGCTACTGTTAGAGGCCAGCATTACGGTTTTCTGACCCTGCGCTGCTTATAACGTAGTCGGTGCGCACGGCACTAACCTTGGCTCGGGATACCAGACGCAACCGCCTCCCCGAGACGAGCGTCGTTATTCAGAGCGCGTTCGAACGGTCTGTTGCGACTATCGATTGCCGGCCTACACTGCCACGCGAATCGTTACAGGACAGCGACTTTTTTTTGGGAGGCACTGTCCGGGCGCCACTTCGACGGCCCTGTAGAAGGTCAGTCGGAGTCGCAAGCTTCGGTACGCGTCAGCTCAATTCTGAGCAGTCGTGTCCTGTGTACACAGCGAGAAAAGATAAGACTATAACGACGTCGCCTTCATGAAAATCAATGCACATATCCAAATTCTCTCTAGACCTCAAAAAATGCATGTGGGAACTAGGGGCGCGTTGGCTGACAGACAATGCAATGAAGCGGAGAAGTGTGGAGCAGTGCAGCCGTGTCACCGCAATCTTCGTGGCGACGCTGAACTGCTTCAGCTGTGCATCCCAACGCAGAGAGAGAAAAAAAAGGCTAAACACAAATTAGTCCCTCACACTGGCCTTTTTTCCACGGATCCATTTCACGTACAGGTACAAGCAATATACAACAATACCGTAATTTCGCAGCCGAAACTTCGCAACCGCAATTTCGAAGACCGTAACTTACTTCTATTTCTCGCATTGAACTTGAAAAACTGGTAAGATCATCCATTCAGAGACAACAAACTAAGAAAAAAAACGAAAAGTATGCGTCCCGCTCATGCCTGGAAATAAATCGTTAGGACGAATTCAATTAATTGGAATTCAATTTCATAATGCTTGTACTTGTGCAAACGTTTCTTTACCAACATAGCCCACGCAATAAATGTACTGCAAATGCTACGGTTACCGATCTCTTAACAATGTATCACGACTATACAGAAATAATTACCGAAAGTCTGAAACTACTAAGAACAATTACTATATACCGAAATAACTGTCGAGTCCGAGGTCAGTATCCCAACTGCCCTGGATCGCAATCAAACGACTGCAGACATTGGCTGCATAAACCTAAGATACAGCACAGTACCAGTAGGGCCAGATCTTTAAAATTCGCACCAAATGCCGATTGCAACCGACCGCGACGTTTTGGAGACAACCAGCGTCAATGAACAATGCTTCGACAGGGAAGTATCCACACCCGCTACTGTCGTACACCCGCTGCTATACAAACGCGAACGCAATCGCGCCGTGGGTGCAAGTTACCTGCAGTCCTGGCCGGGCACGTCTTCGCTTGAAGAGACCCTTGAGCATGTCTGGGAAGGCCGCAGTCGTTCCGGGCACACATCGCACACGGCGGCGGCCACCGGCGAAGCAGAGAGCCGCTCGGCAGCGTCGGAAGCGAGCGACACGCTCTGTGCCGGCTCGTCTGGCGACGCTCGGCTACGGATGCGGCCAGGCGATCAAACAATGCGGTCTCGAGGCAACGAGGCTGTCCCACAGGTCAGCTCCCTCCGACGACGACGACTAGTCGTAAGCCGCGCAAGTCACGGTCACCCGACGCAAACTTGGCCTCACCAAATGACGCGGGTAGCCCTCGCCGGGAAACACTCCAGGTCACTCGACGAGGTAAACGCGCCGAATTACTTTACTAAAGCGCGCTTAGTTCGCATGTAGTCGTTACACTTGTTACCCTCTACACCGTGGAACAACAGAGTAGTGTCGCGCAGTTCAAGTAAAGCAGCAGCCTCCGAAGGAGCCATCATCAGCGCCAGATCTACTTGCCTCGGAGAAACCGAGGAGTCTGTAGTCTTTCGTGTCCAAGTGAACAAGCACCGCTTTGAGGAAGACGTCAGAAGGCACACCGCACTCGCTTTTCTTCTTTTTTCCTTTCGCCCCCCTCTCTCTCTCTCTCTCTTTACAGGCACGACACCCAAAACGCGTCAAGCGTCGCCGTCCACAAACCTCGCTGGATAAGCACAGGCGCTGCGACACATACGAGAGCAAACACGGCGGGCATCAAAATGTGGCCGACGGAGAAAGCACGCGCGCTGCTCTCCGCCGAGGCGAAGCTCCATACGGCGATACGTCCTCTTAATTCCACACAACGGCGGCACAATCTTGGCTCGGCAGAAGCGCTCTCCGCTGCGCCTTATCGGGCGACCATCCCCCGCGGCTGCGCAGCCACAGCGACGAACAAAGAAACGCGACGAAGCGGATGGAGCGACGAATCCTTTCGGGCTGGACGCAGAAGCGCGGCCGGCCACCGGTCACGCACCACGCTGTAAAACGGCAGCACGCGCCGAGCGGCCTCAGGAACGCGGCGCGCCAGATCGGCGGCGCTCGTCGTCAATGGCGAGCCTCGACGCGGCGGCGATGGCACGGCGGCGCGTCGCAGCCCGAGGTAGCAGCGGCGGCTCGCGGCCCGGCCGTTGCGAGCGGCGGCGCAGTCTCGGCGGCCGCATGGCGCTCGCTCAGCCCGCGCCGTGGTCCGGCGGAGGCTGCGGCCTCGCCACTGCGGGCACGGCGGCTTCGGAGGGACGGAGAAGACCGGGCAGGCACCTCGCTGTCGTCGTCGTCGTCCGAGGGCTCTCTAGCGACCGCGTGTCGCGCCAGCGGCCCGCTGACGCCTACGAATCGATTACCGTTCAGCGGCAGAGAGCCCCGCGCGCTCGCCCTCGCTGCCCGCGCCGCGGCAGCGGAGGATGGAAGAGCGCGCCCGACGCCTCCTATGCGCGCCGGAGAAAGTGGCAAGCGGCGGAGTCGAGGTGCCGCCAAGACGGAGAACGGCGCAGCCGAGGAGGGGCTTCTGAGCGAGCGCTGTTCGCAGACAGGTATAGTATATACAGGGGTGGAGAAGTGAGACCGTAAACATTGATGAAACTACTTGGAAGTTACTACAGCGCCCGCACTATGTTGAATAATCAGTGACCAGCAAACAGCGCCCGCACGACGGGCGAACCACGAACAACGCAGATAACGCTACCCGACAGAACGTAAACACGCACACAAGCAGATAAGAAAACACTGCCCGCGATCTGGGGCTCGCAAGTTTCTTCTTTCCGAGACAAAAAGAAAAAAAAAATAAACGAAAAGGGGTTTCGGCATTAACCAAGATCCAGAAGTTAACGCAGCTACCCTAAACGAAATTATACCGCAGGTGTTAAAAACTCAGCTGACATTTGCAGACAATAAGTCTTGCTTTGCCTCTTGCTGCTGTCGTCAGTGGTGGGTGCGTGCACTGTCCGTCCCAGTGAACGTCTGATGCGCCCAGAGAAGAAAGCCCTGCACGAACATAGGTTGTGCTCATAATCGTCAAGGTCACTGCCACAGCCTCATTGAAAGTCCTCGATTAGGAAAGAGTCACGAGACTACGCGCTCCGTGTTGCCACGGTAAGCGTTTCAATGCGACGAAAAGTCGGGAAGACTGAGAGCACACAATGGAAGACCTAATGTCGAGGATGAAATACTAAGCTTTAGTCACAACAGTAGAGCTGGAACACGGAACGATGAGAGCGCAGACGCACGAGGCGAACATAAAGTCGAGCAGAGGCGGGCCAAGACAGGCGTCCGAGAAAGGAAGAAGGTCGGTGTTCGGCGGTGTGCGTTTCCGCAGTTCTCTTTTTTTCACGGTTTCAAGAAAAATCAGCTCTTGAGTTGTGCTCCTTTTTGACTCGACACACAAGCGTTGAACGCTGGATGTTTTCAAGTGAACCGAGGAACGACCAAAAAACGGAGGTTAACCGTTGACTACGTCCACCAAAGCACAAATTCTTCACGAAAACAGGCAAGGTCAAGGATACCGTCGGATGAGACACAGTACTTTCGCTACAATTATGCGGAGCGCGACATTAAAGCATTAGAAACACGGGTGGGGATACCACAGCGCGAAAAAGAAACCGACAACAAGAGGAGTCCCACAGTAATGTCCAAGCTCGACCTCTCGCAGGACCCTATTCGCAGGCGGTCCTCTGACGATCGCAGTTTCACTAACGGACGCCGAACTGGCCGGCACCGGTGCACGTTCCGCGCAGCCCGAGTGCAGCACGAGCACATATGCTCGCGCGCACTCTGCACCGAAGCACGGCGCAGCCCCCGTGTACTGCACACGCACAGACGACGCAGCACAAATAGCACAGCCAGGGGGCCAGGGCACAACCATCGGCGTGCCCACAGGGGGGAGAGGGGGGCGCCGCCGAGATCGCGGCGGTGGCGCAGCGGCGGCGGCTACAGCAACGTCTTTGCTTCGATTGACACGCGAGGCCGCTTTCCTCCTCCTCCTCCTCCAGCGGCGTTGGCGCAGCAGCGGGCGGAGATGCTCACGCTTCCAAGCCCGAGCTCGCCAGCGGCCGAAGGCGGGGGTGGAGAACACTGTAGCAGCAGCAGCAGCAGCGGCCGCCAGCCAGGCCGCGCGCAGCCCGCGGCAGCAGTTTGCTTCGACATGAATAAACAAACGGGCGGTGGCCCGCGGACCAATTGCGCGCGCGACGTGCCTCGGCCAGAAAACAACGCCACGAACAGAGCAAGAGCGTGCTAAGCGCTCTCCACGGAGAAAACGTACCAACGGGGAGCCGTGTCTAAACCGACAGGAGGCCCGAGTCGCATTGCGAGGAGAGAGAGAGAAAAAGAGGGATGTGTAAAGGCAGAATCGGGGACAAAAGAGTGCGCAGTATACGACGGCTGCCACCCGCGGTAGCCCAGCGAATGGCTCGAGAGAGAAAGCGACCGCGTACAGCAGGGAGATAGACCGAAACAACGCTGAATTCGTACAGTGCGCTTTCCCGCTCCCAAGCTACTTGGTCACCCCGAGACTGAGACGCAATAAGCGATATGCAGAAGATTACAAAACGCTTCCCCCGCTATGCATGAAAAAGATCATGTTCTGCTGCTCCATTCAGAGTGGTCATTGAAATAGGCGTGCCGCCAACGTAAGGGCATTTTAGTGACGTCCGTAAGTGCACGTCGTGAGGCGCACCGCACTTTTTCGGCCAAGGACGGTGGAAGCCACGGACCGCAATGTAACAACGAAAAGAAAAAAACTGGCTTTTACCTCGGCGCCAAAACTATAGTTAGCTTCGCGAGTGACCGCAGGCCACTGAATCAGTCTCAGCCCTAATTGTCTGAGTAAGCCCCATGCCCACGGACGGAAACGGAAAAGACTTCCAAGGTAGAAACTGATGAAATGAATGTCGACACCATTTTTAGGCTCCGAAGTTGTCTTCAGCACAGTTATTAAGGAACCGACCTCACGTTACGCGCCGCAAATACACCGAACATCAGGCTGCTCTGCCTCCGCGAAAAACGAACACAGAGCAATGATTGGTTTATTTGGTTTATTTGGGTTTAACGTCCCAAAGCGACTGAGGCTATGAGGGACGCCGTCGTGAAGGGCTCCGGAAATTTCGACCACCTGGGGTTCTTTAACGTACACTGACATCGCACAGTACACGGGTCTTTATAATTTCGCCTCCATCGAAATTCAGCCGCCGCAGCCGGGATCGAACCCGCGTCTTTCGGGCCAGCAGCCGAGTGCCGTAACCACTGAGCCACCGCGGCGAGTAACACAGAGCAATGAGTACGCCCACATACGTCCATGCCACACAAGGTAAAATGGAATTATGAGGTCGGTTCATCTTTGTTTGCCAAACGGCATGCTGACTTTTCTCGTCCTAATAGCTCTACAACGACAGGCTCCAGTCACACCTGAGGAAAGCCATGCCTGCACTACGATAAGTAGAAAAAGAAGACCCGCGCGAAAAAAAAAAATCGCAAGGGACACCTAATTACCTCATGTGTTGGCAATGCGACAGCACTAGAAGCTACTGCTTTTACTAGAAATGACGTCACTTCCGTTCTGGTGACGTTGGTTCCTCCCAGCCCATGGGCGAACTTTATAGGTTTACGGGGGTTTAACGTCCCAAAGCGACTCAGGCTATGAGAGAAGCCGTAGTGAAGGGCTCCGGAAATTTAGAGCACCTGGGATCCTTTAACGTGCACTGACATCGCACAGTACACCGGCCTCAGGAATTTCGCCTCAATAGAAATTCGACCACCGCGGCCAGGATCGAACCCGCGTCTTTCGGGTCAGTAGCCGAGCGCCATAACCACTGAACCACCGCCGCGGGAGTGGGCGAATTTTATGACCGCGGACACATTTTTTTTTCTTTCCCCTATGAGGCTTTTATTCAGATGACATTAAAAGATAAGAGAAAAAAACGGCACGGCCATGGAACGCCTTTAGAGAATGAGAGCGAGTTTACGGAAACTGTCCTCTCGAGATAAAAACCGTAACCCAGGCACGGAAAAACGAAACAAGCGACCCCGCCGTTGCAAAGGCGAAGCTCCGGCGAATAAATGTGAACACGCTGTGCACCCGAGTGAAGAGAGCGCGAGCTAAAAGCGATTCAATGGCCGCCAGGCCCCCGAAATCAAGCTGCAATCGAGTGTCTTGCTTGTAAACCTGACTAGGGACGAAGACAAACAGTAACCGCGAGCTAGTAGATTTACGTTTAGGGTTCTCGTATAATGATACCACAAATACGATGTCTGGTGGATCGAAAAGAAAGGCTGGACCGTGACCGCAGACTGAACAAGCAATTCCCATCTAAACTTTCAGTACGCGGAACTGTAAGAGACAGGAAAATATTTAACGAGCTTGTGCATTTATAAACCCGTCGTTTATCTAAACGGCGAAAAAAAAATCGATTCCAGTATGCTTAAAGTAAAACTTATATTTGCACTAATTAAGGCAAATTACTGACACAAGTATCATGCTGCCACAACGCGAGTTTTAGACGATGCGTGACTGCATTTGACTGCGTGACTGCATGTCACTCAATTTGGCTATGCATTCAGAAATAATTAAAAAAAAAAAAGACAGCACACGTCGAATGGTTTCTAAACACCTAACCCATGGAGACCGCTGAAAGTTACGAGATTCTAAAACAAAAATGAATTGTTGAAAACTAAACTGAGCTACTAACTAGTTTTTTGTTATTTCAAGTGCTGTTTTTTTACTTAACTCAGGCAGCGGGTTGTGAAACAAGAAAATCCACGCGTGTAAAACTGCCTCAGAAAAGATAAACGGAAGTAAGCTTCCCTATAGTCGGGCCCGGAACATTTTAGAGAAAGCACGCACTGGTGAACGCACGTGTGGCACGCCCCGCGAGGCTCCGAACGCCATCCCGCTGATGGACTTTTAAGGGTCGTAAAACACGTCCCCAGCTGAAGTTATTCACCTTTGACACCTCAGCAAAATATTTTCTATTCAGCAACAACACTCACGCTCCAGCCACTCCACTCAATCAGACTGTCGCTGATTGGCGGCGCTGCTAGCAGACAAGATATCGCCTTGCAAAGGTTTGGACGCTTCTAAAACCAAAGCCATAAAAAAAAAAAAAAGGACAGCGAAAGAAGCTCGCTTTGCAACGCGCTGTCACGGACTAACCTATAGCCCCTTTCAAAGAGACCTGCAGAGCAAAAGCGGAGAGTCAAAATGCCCCATTCGCCGGCCGTATTTCGAGTTCTCAAGCTGCTGCATCTGGCCGCGGCATCAACCGTTCCCACGCCCGCACAGCGAACGGCAGGAGAGGCATCCCCACAAACAGAGCGCATCGATCAAACACGGCTTTACAGTCTGCGTACCACGCGTCAGGAAACGCGCGGATACCGCCGATATAAAGGCAGCGGCGGAGAAGCAAATACACTTCGCACTGAATAACGAAGAGGACAAAAAACAAAACAGAAAGAGGATATGCGCCGCAAGGTATGACAGCTTTCCGGGAACGCGCCCGCACGTGAACACTGGCTACGCCGACGAAAGAAGCCCAAACAGCGCGGCACGAATGAACGGCTTCGCGCTGCGGCGGAACGACCCCGAAGCGCGACCTCAACGTCTGGGCTTGGCACATGAAAGAAAGCCAGTGCCGAAACAAACAGCCTACAACACAACTTTGTAAAAGCAGATGTAAAAAAAAAAAAAACCCACTCAGCTCCGCCAACAGTGTGATGTTCTACTTAAGGTTTTCCTTTCAGTCCTAAACTGGGTCTCGCCGCTGCGGTGGCTCAGTGGCTATGGTGCTCGGCTGCTGTCCCGAAAGACGCGGGTTCGATCCCGGCCGCGGCGGTTGAATTTCTTTGGAGGAGAAATTCGAGGCCCGTGTACTGTGCGATGTCAGTGCACGTTAAAGAACCCCAGGTGGTCGAAATTTCCGGAGCCCTCCACTACGGCGTCTCTCATAGCCTTAGTCGCTTTGGGACGTTAAACCCCGTAAACAAACAAACAAAACTGGGTCTCAAGGGAAGAGGGAATCTTCAGAGAAGTTCTCAGGGAATTTTAACGGTTAGCAGGAAAATTAGATAGTTTTCCCGGCTGTCGACACTACAAATTGGCTCGGTAAATTACTCCCGTTAATGTACACATTTCGCCAAAAGTTTAAAGGCCGGGGGGAGGGGGGGGGGGGGGGGGGGTTGCTTTTGGGCCACGTCGCGTGGCACGTTTTGCGTCACCAGCGTTCCAAATGACTTACACGTAAGAGGAACTCCCTGCCCCCTCCGTTCCACAGATGCTACAAGGGCTCCCCTACACGGCATAAAACCAAACCGTCCTCTGGTCGCTAAACTTTTGACAGAGGCTGTACGACATAGACGCCGCTGCTGCTTGCTTAGGCTGTAGCGGAACACTAATGGAACGAAAAGAAGAGATTCCATCCCGCGTCTCCTCTTCCGCTCTTCTGAACATTACTTCTTCGCGCCCGTCTTTGTGCTGGGACTCAAATAGAGCGCTGTCTTAGATTACGCCTTCCTCAAAGCGCCGTTGCATCAGCGATTAGTTACGCAGTACCGGTCATCTTACAGGGGCAATTACACCACTTTTCGTGAATTCCGCGAAATTCAAGGATTAAAACTAATACAGGCTGTAGGAAAAGCATGCAAAGTTTTTTTTTTTTTTTTCGCTAGCTTTTCAAACCATGATGCAATCACCGATTACAGCTCATGCTTCTCCTTATAGCGTCGAAAAAGTGCGGAGAAGCTCGGTGATGACATCACGCATAGGTAGATTTGGAAGATGGAAAATTTCCTCCGTCTTCGTCCAAACTCTGCCGCGCGTCGTCGGATGCCGCCGAACGACGTTCCGAGGGCTTGGCCTCCGGCGGTATTCTTTTTTTTTTTTTTCCTTCAAGGCAAGTGCTTTTGTGTTGGAAATGTACGGACACCACAGAAAGTCGTCATGTGCCCCCCATTCGACGCAGTGCGCTGCGGAGAAGCCCGAAAGACGTCGTGTCAATCGGCGATTACGTCACCATTTCAAATGCTAGTCCAAAAAGATTTCGCAAGCTTTACCGTCAAGTCTGACAAATTAGACCCCTTTAAGCTCGTCGCATACTACCACCACTGCAGTTGCCCACCTTAATCGCACATTGGCGACTCAGATCCGCTGGGCTACCTACCTAGGCGACGTTAAAAGATAAAAAAATCTTTTTTTTTTCTCGGTTCACGAGATTAGGTTGTAAACGTACACAATGGATCGGCCAATTTGGGAGCAGATGAGACAGCCATGTTGCGCTGACTCTAACTTGAATTCTAAAATCCGCGTATGAGATGCTCATTATTCATGTGCCCGTTCCCTTTGCTTCCATCAAGAAGCGCATTGTGACTTAATAAAGCTTGAGACTGGACTCTTAACAGTTACTGTTTCCTTTAGCGGGTAACCTAAGGTGGTGATCGCGGCCAACTCCTCTCACCGGTCTCCCCCTGCTTCATAGACGTGGTGGAGTGCAGAAAACAAGACAACAGGAGAAATTAGTAGCATTTGTAAACAGCGAAGACCAATAAAAAAAATCCTGTACAATAACGCCTGCAAAAGTGCCAGGATCTGTTGTCGGTTTCAATAAGTTCACTTCAACGGAGGGTCACTGGTCGGTCACGCTGCACCCAAGAAAATCTAAGGGTGGCCCACCGATGGGCCATGACGCACGGGGATTAGATCCCCGAAAATCGCTGCCGCAGTGAGCGTGTTCAGGAGCGAGTTGTGACAGAATTTCTAGCGAATAAATACTGGAGTCTTAAAACAAATTTACAAAATACTTCACGCATAGCACGTAAAAGAGACTCGGTCGCGTAAAATATCAGAATTCTTCAAGCAGTTTAAAGATGCCAGTATACCAGTGTGACGACATAAGCCTTTGTAGCATGCAGATCGGTGCAGTAGTTCTCAGGGTTACTCACCAAATGGGATTCATGATTTGAGTATGATGGAAGACACGGCGCATGTGGAACAGACAGCTTCCCGCGGTGTGGCACCTCTATGTGCGGTATCTTTCTGTGTGAGCATCTTTCTGTGTTTAAGGCATCTTTCTGTCTCTAAGGCGTCTTTCTGTCTCTAAGGCGTCTTTGTGCCAATATTTCAACTGCTCGTGAATAGTTGTGAATAGTTGCAATTCCAGATACTACGCACGCTTCGAATAACGTGACAGCTCCCGGCCTTCGAGCCCTGGCGATGACAGCAAGAGCGCAACGGCTATAAAGAACGCTTCTTACACAAAAACCAAGCGCTCGGCCATCAAATCTTTACAAGTGACATAAACGACGATGTTACATTTCTTCCCTGAACGGTGACGCTTTTCCCGTCCAAGCAGCCAAAGAAGGTTGACCCATCATTTCACGAAGCATTTCGAACAGCTCTTACGGCGAGAAAAGCTGCGGGCAGTAGAACAGGGACGTGTCTCCACTGATAAGAACATCCTGCCCAGTGGCGCAACCAAAACACCGTTTCCCATCCTCAAGTTCTCGAAGATGTGCCCAACTCTACAAGGAAAATGAGACTCGACGCAATCACTGAAAGTGCTCTTTCAGTGAAAGGCAATGGGCATTCGAATCATTAAGAAACGAAATGCGCAAAATAAACATGAAGGATAAAGGACAGTACACCTGCCCCTGCACTGAAGCACATGCCCTAAGTCTACGCGTAACAAGCTACGCCAGCCATTGCTGACTAGGACAAAATTTTTGAGGGGATGTCGTGACCAGGTGGCAGGTGAACTTGCCGAGGCTTTTTTTTTTTTTTTTCATACGAAAGAAAAGGGGATGATTGTCGATCCATCATTCAGACTGGAAAGAAAGCAGATAAGAAGGCATAAAATGCGGGTACTTCTGAATAAAACCAGTATCGAATCTGCGCCTGCCCTCTACCCTTCTCGACCATGTTTGTTTTTCGCAGTTCCTTTCTTAATGCCATATGGCCGAATCGCCCAACAGCGTGCTCTGCTGAACGTTCGAATATCGATCACAAAATAACTTGGGAACAATACGCGCGTTTGCAAATTATGTCAACATCGCCTTCAAATTCCTAACCCGTTCTAAACAGTATTCACCTGTAAGACCCTTTACAAGCGGGTCAATCGTTTTCATGTACAGGTGCCGAAGAGCTATTCAAACGTTGGGGAAACAGAATTGCAGCTAAGGGGGACGAAACAAAACGTAACTGCGGTCTTTTCTAAATGGCCATAGCAGAAAATGGCTTGGTTTGATTTATAGGGTTTAACGTCCCAAAGCGACTCAGGCTACGAGCGACGCCATAGTGGTAGGCTCCTGATAATTTCGAGCACCTGGGGTTCTTTAAGATGCACTGACATCGCACAGTACACCAGCCTCTAGCACTTCACCTCGATCGAAATGCAACCACCGCGGCCGGGATCGAACCCGCGTCTTTCGGGTCAGCAGCCGAGCACCATAACCATTGAGCCAGCACGGCGGCTACACCGCAGAAAATGCTGCGGTCTACGAAAGGTTGTCCGAACTCAAAGAGCAGCAAAGCTTCATTATTTTATATACAAATGGAGCATTAAGGCAGGCTGAGTATAAGTGATCCGCAAAATAGAACGCCATCTCTCCGTGCATCGCGGGTGAAGGCTCTGCCGCTATGCACGAGAGCAAAGCGGGCAGAGCACGCTTTACAAGGACAGCTGAACGCCTGAGGTTGAAAACGAGAAATCAAGGTCAACCGATATTAGGCGCCTAACTGAGGCAAGGCTTCTTCTCTATGATACATAGGATGAGCATATAACATGTCATATACCGTATGATTTATTGAAAACTGGTCGAAAGGACGGAAAGGGCGCCTGACCTACACTGGCGCGATCAGAGCTGCTTTAAATGTCAGCCTCGCGCACATAATTTATGAACTGTGACAAGTACCGAGAAAGAACGGCGCATCACTGCCGAATTTGTGCAGGAGGTAAAAGCCGCAACATAAAAACAGGACGCAAACGTGCTGTCAAATTGTCTTTCCTGCCTGCGTAGCGCGTTTATTTTCTGTAAGCAGATGCGCAAAACAAACGCCCGCGACAGACCTGTCCCCTATTCTCTCTTTCGAGGGCGCCAAGTCGCACTCAGATTCGTTGGAACGCCCTCCAAGCCTAGCGACCAGCGCACTGTTTGTGGACGACATGCGGCTACACGTAGATCCCGGCGAAGCATGCAATAAAAGAGGTGCTCATCCCGCACCGGACACACTGCAACGGATCACGTTCCACCGACACGCTTGGGAAGGTTCCGCGGGTCGGAAAGGCTTTTGTTTTTCTGCCAAGGACTCCTCCGCTAAGTACACAATAATGACGCTCCTGCTTGGCTACCTGCGTCTCCCTATCCTATACAGTTGCGAACGTGTCACGGACTGCGGGCAGAGACTTTGGCCTAGCGATGCGCTCGCTGGCCCGCGGCTGCTACTCATTTGTTGGTCACAATAAAGAAAATAATGCGCGGAAAAAGCAACGAGGGCAAGCATGACACAGACATCCGCCGCAACGACTCCCAGAGGGCCCGGCGCCCCCTGAAGCAGAACGCGGGGTTCAACGGCTGGCTTGCTCGGAAACGTGACGCCATCTATTGCGAAATTCGTGCACTGCGCACGCAGAGGCGCCGCCAGGAGGCGGTCAAACGCGCACCCAGCACTATAGGCGCTATACTCAACCGCCCTAACCGAACACTGCCCCTGCAGAAGTGTGACGTCAAACGCTACAATGTGGCAAGCAGTGTTGCAGAAACCCACACACACATACACAAAAAGAGAAGAAACAAAGACACGAAGCAATGCGCCGCCGCTACACAGTGGAAAGCGAAACTGAAAAACGGAAGACGCAAACGGGCGATTAAGATAAGTGCCGAAGAGTGTGAAGCCATGTACAAGCAAAACAGTGTAAGAAGAGACTGAGTATAGGCGGCCGAGTATCTAGGCGCAAGAAGTTTAAAGCCACAGTTTTTAGTTTCCCCACTCCTCTTTCTCTTTTTAATACCCAGCCTCGGAAGAAACCGGAAACAGGGCATTTCGCTGCGCGGCGTCCCTGTGTCGGTTCAGTGTGCTTTACTGTTAAGCTGATACAACTCTACAGAGAGAGAGAGAGAGAGAGAGAAGAAGAAGAAGAAAAAACTCATTGCGCCACTATCCCCTATCACAGCTTGTTCCAAGACTGTCCGGTCAGGGTGATTTTTTTTTTCCCTCGTTTCTTTTTTTTTTTCTGCACTTCTAGTTGCGACTACTTCGAATTCCAGAAGTCGCTGCTAAACACATATCAGCCTTTCTTTCCCTACCAAGAAGTCGAGCTCTTCGACTGGCAAACTGAAACGAAAAGGTAAAAAAAAAGTTTAAGTGAGAAGATTTTCTGGTTGCGGGATCTCAGGGCGACAAACCAAACTTGCTGCGTCAAAGGAACTGCGAGAAAACGCCCCAAACACTGACAGCGCGAAAGTGCAGCAGTATGACTTGCGACAGAAAACGGAAGGAAAAAGCTGAGAGAATAAAAATTAAGCCTGTACCAGCAGCAACGGTAAGAAACGACTCTCTTATGCTGGCCTGAGTCAGCAGAGAAGCAGCAACAGGAATAGCAACGATCGGCATTAAAAAAAAATAAAAAGAATGAATACACACATTCATACATCAGACACACAGAGCAAGTATTACTCACCAATATTTAAAAAAAAAAACAGGGCAAAAGAATGTAAAATATGAAACGGAAGTTACGCAGCCGGGCGAGACAGCGTTATCCGCAAGCGAGACAGAGGGGGGGGGGGGGGGGGGGGGGGGGGGGGGGGGGGGGGGGGGGGGGGGGGGGGGACGAAAACAAAAAGTAGAGAAAAAAGAAGAAAGAGAGAGAACGATTGAAAAGAAAAACAAGCAGAGCGAAACTGAGCGGGCCCTTTTTTCCGAGAGCCAGCCTATCGATTCGAGAACTCGGCCTCGGGCTTCTCGCCGCCTTTCCAAAAGCCCGAGCCTCGTTTTCTTCTTTTCATCCGCAGCGCGTGCGCTTGGCCGCTGTGTTCTACTCTCATCTTCGTTCCCTCCTCGTTCCAAGCTCGCAGCGCGCACGACTGCCCTTGTCGCCGAAGGCGCGCACATAAATAAGCGATGGCGCACAAACCAACACGGACAGCACTTCTTTCCGACGGCATCACCGCCAGCAGCAACCCAAGGGGGATGCTAAGTGCATCGAAGAGGCACGCCCAGAAAGAAAGCGCGCGACTTCCTCCAAAAAGTGAACAACGTATGTGCGCACCTACATATACTCTTTCTTCTACATATGTGTGCACCTACATGTACTAGGTGTCCCAGCTAATGTAACCAAGCTTTTAAAAAACACGGGATGTCCTAGCCGTCTGAAACCAAATGAGGGTTGTTTAGAGTCGCGTGACCTAGTCTGCAGTATTTTTTTTTCATTCTTCAAGGTTGACTAATTAGTTAAGCTTAATTAACTATTTTTTAATTATTGACCTGAGGAACAAAGTGTAAATGGAAAAGTTGTAGATGACGTAGAGAAACAGCTTACTGAGACATTTGCAGCAAAGTAATATTTACGTAAAGTAGTTTTTTTACCGGCCTTTAACATAACCCGCACAATAAGAAAAAGCTTCCACGTGACAACTGTGCCACTTCAACGTCCCAAGACGCGCATTAAAGAATAAAATCCATTTTTTCTGAAGTCCTCCTCCTCCATGAGACTTTGGGTGCACATTGGGGCAGAGAAGTGAGCGAGCAGGTGGTCACGTGATAACTTTCTTTTAAGGCCAATAAATGAAGCTACGTAAATCGTAACTTGACGGCAACAGCACTACTAGCGGTTTTTCGAGGCGATCTAAAACTGTTTCATTGACACTTTCTCCCTGAAGTCAATAATTAAAAAGTTAGCTAATTAAACTTAACTACTGAATTAACATTGAAGAGCGAAAAATACACTCAAGACTAGGCCACGCGACTATGAACAACTCTCAGTTGGTTTCACTGGACTAGGACACTTCGTCTTTTTTTAAAGTTTGGTTACAATTAGCTTGGACACCCCGGTATATTCCGGAGCCCTTCACTACGGCGTCCCTCATAGCCTGAGTCGCTTTGGGACGTTAAACCCCTGTAAACCAACCAACCAACCACATATAGGGGCTCGGAAATCGCGCGAAGCAAATACTTGACGATGGCCGAACCCTGAAGCAAGAGGGTCCCCTTAAGACTGCGACACTTTACTACTTGAATGCCGCTCGAAAAACACACATAAAGAAGAAAGAACCACAGAGCATTTTTTCCAGTTAACATCAGTCATTATAGTACAGGATGAGTAGCGCGTGAGTAGCACTGTGCTACTCCTTCGAACCGACATCCGATCCGTCGCTACAACATCTTGATGGTGCAGTGTAGACCGCAGCCCACGAGCATGGGATTTGTGCCTTTAGCTCGCCTAGAGGTAGAAACAGCGTATTGTTGCTTGAACGTGCACTGACATCGCGCAGCAAACGGGCGTTTTCACACTTCGCCCCCCCCCACTGCGATGCGAGCCGCGGCAGGCCCAGGTTTTCGGCAACGAAGACGGTGAGAATGAACGGTCTGTCTCGGCGTCGCAGAGCGAAAGCACCCGCGGCGTCGTATACGTTGAAAAGGAAGAGGGGGGGGGGGGGGGGGGGGTGCGCAAACGAGCCGACGCCCTTTTGAGCTGCGACACGCGAGCCACGCACGTCCGCCGAAACCGACGACCATCCGTCTTCATAAGAGGGCCGCCCGCGTGCTTGCCAGAAGGGGGAGAGAGGCACTCCAAGAAATCGCCGCACGGTTAATAATTAACCGCTGTTACTCGGAACTCGCGACCGCACTGTCACCCGACGCGCGGAAAGCGGCTGCGCACTGCGCGAGGACGCAGTTCCGACAACTGGCGAAAGTTCGCGAGGCGACCCCGACCAGGTGTGATAGAAAACACACGCAATAAAAAGAAATATTCATCAACAAAAAAAAACACGCGGAACGCTCACAAAACACTGCACAAAGCCGCAAGGCGACCGATAATATGTCCCTCGGGCATTGTTACGTCTTCCAATTTTCTTTGTTTTTTTACGCGAGCGGTGGCACGACAACACGGACCGCACATCACGAAATGCGTTTTATTTTTTTCTAACAACCTATGAAATGTGTATTATTTTTTCTAACGCCCTAATTTGGATAACTATATTCTCCCACTTTCGGCCTGTCAGGCACTAGGATTTTTAGAGCAAGATATGTTGAGGTCAGATGTGTTTGGACGTTCTCCAGTGATTTTCAATCAGCGTATGCGTGCAAAAAGAAATGCAAAATATCTGCAGGACCGGCGCAGCAGGACAGGTCATAGATGCATCCTACAGCCGCACACTTCCCTGAACACGTCTTGTGCAAGTGTTCAGGGCGGCCGCTACTCGCCGTCAGCATCTTCATCTCAGCGTCTTCAGTCGCCTGCGCTGCCTTCTCCCGTTTGCATGCAGCCGCTTAAGGGACTAGAGAACCAAATTTTCGGTTCCCTGTTTTCGTCCTCGCAATGATGCGTATACGGCATTAGTATACAATGGATTACCACGTGGTATTCGCTTGCAGCCGCTAAATAATTTACAATTGAATCGCTTTTCGGTTTCGGTTTCAACAGTGGCAGTGACATCGAGGGTCCGTACAGGTCACGCGAAGCACGACAAAAACTGGGACATTTTCGATGTTTCTCGTTTAAATTCGCTACGGCGCCACAGCCAGCCTGCAAAACAGCCGAACTGGCAACGAGTCACGAGGCAGCGATTACACTGCAGTTTTTCATGCCTCACAATGACCTATACTGACCTCTGACGTCCGAGCGCTGTAGGGACTGAAGCCTAAACAGCACGATAAAAATTAAATTATGCATTATACAGCGCGGCCGTTGGTGAATACCACGTCGTGATCCACGTATAGTATAAACTTAAAAGAAGGGCTTTGCTAGGCAAGTCGGTAACTGTTCATCTTTGGTTATAGGGAACACGAAAGAAGGCCCAAATATGGCTAAACATATAAGGTCCTGAAAAAGCATATAAGGCCTGCAAAATTGGAAGATAAAAAGAAGCATGTGCATCCGACACATCCATATCTTTGTAAAAGGCTGAGAACAATTTTTTCACCCGTTCTATAAACTTTGAAGATGATAGTATTCCTTGCACGTAAGACGGTATATATTTATGCATGCTGTCTTCGAATAACTCAGTTGTGAGTGACGCTTCGTCCCGTCTTTCTGCCTTGTGTTCTGTCTTTTTTCGCGCCTATAACCAAAGATGACCACGTATAGTAATGTCTTAAGCATGATTACTGGAGATTATGCGTGAAGATTTGCCGGCTCTCGAATCCTATCTGCACCATGCACTCCTTCCGGTTTCTCCGTTGATTAAAAAGGGACATACGCGCTTTTCTCGCCCGTGGGCGGCGGTCGCGTTCAGCGGTGTATCAGCGTACGCAGCTGGCGACCGCTGCTCTCAATCACCTGCACTCTACAACGGCGCCTGGCCTGCAAAACAGGGACAGAAAAAAAAAATACTCATATAGGTGTTGTCCTTGGACTCGTTAGGCCGACCTGGCCCACAGCCTGTCATATGACCCCGTGAGAGGTCCCTCTAAAAATGACAAAAGCAGGCGCAGGCTCTTCCGTTATTCCCGTCCTCATAATTGCCCCGGCGCGCACAGTTCGCGGCCCCGGGCCAAACACACCGCAGCCAAGAGAAGTTACGCATCACAGCCGCGCGAGTAAAAGGGCTTCCAGAAGCGACGTATACGACGACAAGGGGCCGGACCAACAGTGCGGCCCCGACCTTGGGAGTGACAGGGCCAGGTGCGTGCGCGCACAAGCGGGAAGGGAGCCCCGTGTCGCAAACGCCGCCAAGCACCCATACGGAGCCCAGGGTCCGAGGTCGGCCAGCAATGAGACAGCACGCCGGCGAGCAAGCGGCGCGACGAGGACGCAATCCTGGTACTCGATTCTTCGCGCCACATGCCCGCTTGCGCAGGCCTCCTCTCCGCGCCGAACCGGAGGGCGGCCGAGGCAGATGGCGGAGAGGAGAAATCACCGCGCAGGGGGAGGAGGGATCGGGAGAGGAGTTCCATCGGAGCGTGAAGGTCTCCGGCGCCAAGTGCGTTATTTTCGGGCATCCAGTGAACGCCGCAGAAGAGCGCAGTGGCCGCGCGGATGGGGAAACAGTACGGCGCCGCGAGAGGCAACGGTACGGTGCAATCAGGGAGCTGCGGCAATTTGGACGACGCCCCGCTACCCCCCCCTCCCCCCCCCCCCCCCCCTCCCCCCCAAGCTCCTCCCAGCGGCCCGCGATTTTAATCGCGCCATACTCAGTGAGCCAGTTAATGCTTTCGCTCTGGCACAGCTGAGAGGAAAACCTTCAAAGGCTCATCATGTACGAGACGACTATCTTACCCAACGGCCACGTTCACCCTATATTCAGCAGGAACCTTTTGAAAAACATTTCTGGAAGCTCCGCTGCTGGCACAGCCAGAAACAAGCCAGTAATGATAAAAGCAGCGAAAAGTTAAATTCAACGTGATGGAAAATAAATTTTACTAATGCGGTAGCATTTAGGC